>NC_080764.1:35227556-35530587 GCF_020826845.1 Diceros bicornis minor | reverse complement strand
TGTCTGATTGCCTGAAAGTTTTTTTTACTTTAAATTTTGAATGATATCTTCTCTAGGTGTACAATTCTGGCTTTTGATGTTTACAGATGCCATTTCATTAGCTTCTGACTTCTGTAGATTCTGTTGAAAAGTCAGTAAATAAGTCTTATTTTTTTCCTTCTCTGAAGATATTGCCCTCCTACCCCACACCCCAGACAACTTTTAAGGTTCATTTTGTTTTTCTTTTTCAGCATGGGTGTGATTTCTTTGTATTTACTCAGCTTGGAATGCGGGAGGTCATATGGCTTCTTGAATCTGTGGTTGATGTCTTTCATCAGTTTTGGAAATTGCTTTGCCAGTGTTACTTCAAATATTTAATCTTTTTAAATTATCTCTCTTATTTGAGGTAAAGTGGCTCCCAAAATACATATGATAGAGTTTCTCACTATTTCACGTGTTCCTTAGACTCTTTTCTGAATTGTTCTCTTTTTTTGCTTTTGTGTTTTTATTTGGATGTTTCCTACTGACCTATCTTGTAGTTCACTAACCATCTCTCCTGAGTTATCTAATCATGTTTATCTTATCCATTGAATTCTTAATTTCAGTTATTCCATTTTTAAGTTCTGAAATTTCTAGTTGATTCTTATTGTAAAGTCCAGTGATATATTGAAGTTTTCTATCCTATCCTATTGTGAACATACTAAGTATGGCATTTTCAAAGCTTTCTCAGTTAATTGCAACATCTGGATCACTTGTAGGTTTATATCTATTGGCTGTTTATCTCTTATATTTTGAGTCAGTCTATTCTCTTTCTTAACATTTAACCTTTGATTAAGTGTTAGACATATATGGAAAAAGTGTAAAAATCCTGGAATATGTTTTCTTTCTCTAAAGAGGATTTAATTTTATTCTGCCAGGCAGATACTGTATAGGCAGAGATCCCTTTGAGGCTTATTTTCAAGCTGGTCTATTTCTGGTTTCTCTTAGGGTTGAGCCAATATGGTATCTTGAGCTGAAAGTGGGATATTTACCAAGTTACTTTCACCTTGTTTGTCCCTAAATTCTAATCCCTTTCTCCACAGCATCAAGTGACTGAAGAAATTTCTTCTTAGCTTTTTAGCACCCCAGCTGTTGCTATTGCACTTTGATTCTAGGTATCTCTCCTACACATGTACTACTGGGAATTGGCAAACACAGGAAGGGAAATTTTATACATGACTTTGAGCTCACATTTCTGTGGTTGTTTCTTCTCAGGGATCTTGGTCCTTGAATCCTAATTACCTTGGCATCCCTACACTTAAACCACTGTCTCCATCCCAGTGAAACTGCTACAACTGGGCCTCATATTTCTGCTTGGCTTCTCTTTCCTGTTAATAAAATTGGGAATTTCCCTGAGGGAAAATATGGAAGGAAATGTAGGGTTCACATCAGCATGAGACTCTACTCTCTGGGATCTTGGTTCTTTAAGTCCTGACTGCTTCAATTGCTCTTGAGTGCCTTCAGCTTCTTTTTAAATCCAATATTTGTAGATGTTCTCAAGAGGATCTTAATTCTAATTAAAGCTATACCTGAATGAAATGTCTATAAATCAATATTTCAAGTCAATGGTTATCTTAAATGTTCCAGGCATCGTTCTCACCACAGTGAACAAAAGAGATAAGATCTCTGACCTCAAAGAGCTTACATTTAACTTGAGGTGACAGACAGTGAAGAAATATATAAATATATAGAATACTATAAGATATTGAAAATTACTATAAAGACAAGGACAGTCAAAGGATAGAGCATGGAATCTGATTGGATGATCAGGGAAGCCCTGCATAAGGTCTAATATTTTAATAGAGATGTGAAAATAAAGTGAAAGAATAGCCACAGGGTAATACTTCTCTGGGCTAAGTGTAAGACAAGTATGGAAGCCTTGAAATAGGAACTCCCTTATTACACTAAAGGAAGAAAGTTTACAACAGGTAGAGCTAATTAGTGGCGGAGAAAAACCAGAGATAGGAAAGAAACAGAAAAATGGCCAGGGATCAGTCCACGTAAAGCCTAGGATATAATGTCAAGAACTTTGGATTTTATTTCAAATGTGATAGAATATATTGGGTTTTGAGCAAAGGAGTTAAAAGTTATTATTTGTTTAAATGAATGACTTTGTTTGCAATGCAGAGATTATAGTTTAGGGGAGATAAGAATTGAAGCCATGTACCAATTAGGAAGGTATTGTTACTCTGTCTTCCTTTGACATCTCTTACCCCTTTTCCATTGTTACCACTTTATTTTAAAATTATCTTACAACTTCAGATGACATGATCAAATTACCAGAGTGGCCCCATATTTTTTTATTTCTCTCTCTAAATTTCCTATATACAAGTGCAAGGCTTATCTAACCAGGCCTTCCCTTTTGTCATTCATTTAGGAAATAAAAATAATTGCCTTTGGATTAAGTCCATACTTCTCTTTAAGATGTATCACAATGTAGTCATATAACATCTATTCAAACTTATTTTTTCCCTTCCAGCCAACAAATACTGAATGCTTGCAATATGGCAGGCACCATGGTGGGTACTGGGATAGGTACATAGACAGATATAACATGGCCCTAAGTTTAGGGGATGTCAGAAATATGATCTGTGAATTACAATTACTATAAAAGATGTAGATATAAAATTGTCTTAATAAATTAGCCTCAATCAAAAAGCCTGGATCCATCTACCGTGAAGTTTTTACATTGGTTTGTTGCCTCTCTGAAATGTGATTGCATTTAACAAATGGTTAACCAAGGGGACACTGATAACCAAAAGTCAATTTATTTTAGTTTTATTAAGCATAGTTTACCTTAATTTTTTAAGTGCCAAGAACTGTGAGGGATTTGAAATTTTATTCTGCATCCAATCTAACAAGTTAGGCTGCCACACTTTCATGGATGCTGGCAGAAGAAATGAGACATTTATTTCTTGTCATGTCAGGCAGCAGGAGCTCCATGTTCGTATCAGATCCCCTTTGCCCCCAAGTTCCACAGGGAGGAATCTGAAGAATTCACCCCTAGGAATCCCAAGCCTAGAAAACCCCATATTTCATAAAGGGCTGCTAGTAAACCTGCCCATCCTACGCTCCAGAGGAAGTCATTATGTTTATTATGCCGGACAGCAAACACATCTTGCCTTCTGTGCCAGAGGAAAATGCTAAAAGACTATCTCTCTCTTCCAAGTCTGTTAGCTATATTAACATCCTTGAAAAGATAGTCCAGAACAAAAGCTGTCATAAGTCATGTGGAAATGTTAGAGACCTATGGAAAATTGTTTCCTAACAATATAGACCCCTTGTGTCTATATGGCAAATTTTCTCCTAAGTCCCCACTCTGGTGGCCACTCTGAATAATCTGACAGGGGCTAGGACTAGGACGAAATCCATTAGGTTTTCTCATGGTGCTTTTTTTTTTTTTTTGAGGAAGATTGGCCCTATGCTAACATCTGTTGCCAATCTTCCTCTTTTTCTTTTTTCTCCCCAAAGCCCCAGTACATAGTTGTGTATCATAGTTGTAGAGTTGTAGCTCTTCTATGTGGGACACCACCTCAGCATGGCTTGATGAGCGGTGAGTAGGTCCACACCCAGGATCCGAACTGCCGAACGCCGGGCCACGGAAGTGGAACACACGGACTTTACCGCTGGCCCCTCTCATGATGAATTTAATTAAGGTTACTATCAATACCCCAGGTTTTTTCTCTTTAAGTTTCTGTATTGACCTTCCCACTGGACATGAGGCTTTAATTCAGGTCTAGCTGGAAGTGTTAGCTATCACACTCTTTTTCGGCCCACAAGGAGAAAGTTTAAGGCAAGTCTGCCATCTAAAACAGCCCTGGCCAATGAGTTGAGGCTGACTTGAATGCTGCCCAGGGCCATAGTGGTGTTTCCTTAAACATTTGAAGGTGATTTATAACCAGGACATCTTCCAGGTGGCATTAGTCCACCTCATGGGATGACTGAGAATGGGGATGAGGAAAACATTCAGAGATGCTTTACATGGGAAATGCAGGATCTGGGGCTCTCCGTGCGGCCTTGTTAGACTGCTCAATAAAGTTAAAGAAAGTGACTATTGTAGGGTGGTCACAGCCTCCTCGAAGTGGATGACAGATTCAGCAATAAGTTAAACTTTAGGTGCTTGCAGCAGTCTGGGAGGGCCCTACAGGGGCATTTTTCTTGTGGAGGAAGGCTTCGGGGGTAGTTCTGAAGGACAAAAGATCATTAATGTCCCTCCATTCCCTATACCTCTCAGAAACTAAGATATTGCTTTCAAAGGCACTGGATGATTGTTCTCTATCCACCTCCTCAGAATTAGAATGTCCCATTTCAGTTGCTATAACTTCACCTTTTTTCTAATTATTCTCTATTTATACCTGGACCTTTTGTCTGGAAGGGTCTGGAACAAGAGGAACAAATGCATTTTTATAAAACTTAATCAGGATTAAGTTTGTATACCTTAAGCCTCCTTTGGCCAGGCTGCACACTGAGGATATGTCAATCATGCTGGCTTGGGGCTTACTGTTAGGGAAAAGAAATATGCATCATGCATAGAAATGGTCAGGACAGAATCTCAAGTTGTTGAGATAGGTCTACATTACCGTCCATGCATTTTTTTCTAATCATTACTTAGAAAGTAGCTTCAAGAGTATGATCCCTTTCTGGGGACAGCCACATCAACCGATGAAACTCCCTTATCAAGTGTGTGGACAGAAGGAAGTGAAAATGGTGAAGTCATATTATCAGCTCATTGTTGAGTAGCTTTTGTGATAAAAGACACATACCTGTCAGACTCTAATGGTGCAAAAAACTGAAAAATTATACAGATGAATTTCAAGGGCCACAGTTATATGGCCAAAGTCAGCTGATAGATAACCTAAAAAGGTATCAACAGTGGTAAGGTGTCGAAGGTGTAATGTCAGTTTTCCAAGAGCAGGCAGGGGCTCCTTGCAATAGGTTCCATGAAATGGGACATTTTCCACCATAAGGCAAATGGGTAAATTTTGCAAAAGTCACCAGTCTGGCATGCATTGATAGCCTCCGCATCAGAAACAGAATCAGCCCTAATCAATGACTTGATTATAGTCATCTCATCAGGGAATGGGCCCTTGGACATACATATGAGTAATCAAATACTAATGTCTTTAGACAGCCAGTCTGTGGTTTTCCACATGGCAGACCAAACTGTGAGGCCACTGGCTACAGCCCAAGAGTCATTGGTTTAAGCTTAGCTGAATCATCCTTGAACCAGGCCCAAGTATGTAGGGGAACCAGAGTGAAGTGAGGTCCCTCCAAGCTAGCAGCTTTGGTTCAGGCCGTGGAGTGGAAATCAAGTTTCCTCAAGAAGTATACCTTCCAATTTTTCATTTAAAGCCAAGATGCCGCTGGGGCCAGGCTGGCTACTCCTTTTGACAAGTAAGGCTTTGAGAGGCCTTCACACCTTGATAGTTGTTGAATCTGAGCTGTTCCACCCCAAACTGGGAATATCGGGCCAGAGAGCCCCAGGGCCTCCATAGGTCAGTCATTTAGTTTCTAAAATAGTCCAGTAGGGAGCTTATAGCTGCTTTTCAATAGGAATATACTGGTATCTGTGTCAGAAGGCCACAAATCCAAAACCACAAGGGGAGCCTCTGGGTGGAGGCCAGAGGCTCCAACTGGCAAAATCATCAGTCACAGAGACTTGTATTGTTTCCAGTACTGAAGGGGTCCAATAAGATATTGGGCCTCCTTTTTTGTGGTGAAGGGCTGAAGAGACAGTATTTTTTCCCTGGCTACTGGAGAGACTGAGCATCGTATATTCTCCCACATAGTCCCAAGAAACTACTTGATAAATAGGCCCCAGAATGCAGGCCCCAGGAATTTTGTTCACATTTATCAGCCAATCTCTACTGCAGAGGTGAGATAACACTGACCATAATCAGGACAGCTGAAACTAAGGGTTTTTTTTTAATTGAGATATAATTTACCTACCATTTTGACTTGAGAACCAACCAGATATCATCTATATTTAGACATCAGAGGGTAGAGGTGCTCACACTAAATCCTGACCCACTGGTCATCCCGCAAGCGTCAAATCACAAGAAAGTGTGTCACACTAGCACTTCTCTACCTACAACTCTTTCCCAACTGGGATAATCCCCTCTGGCACTTATGGGATGGAAAAGTAAAACATGTAAGACATCAGGGCTGGCCCAGTGGCATAGTAGTTGGGTTCGCACACTCTGCTTCGGTGGCCTGGGGTTTGCGGGTTCTGATCTTCCTCAGCAAAAAAAAAAAAAAACATATAACATCAAGTTCTACTCTACAGTCAGATATAAAAGCAATAACAACAGTACGTTGAATTGGCCTAATGGACCACACCCACAAGATAATTTTAGCTCCTTCCTCCACTATGAACCATGTTGAAACCCCATCAGTTGAATCAGTGTGCCCCATACCCCATGAATCCAGGTAGCATAGTGCTCTCTAATCGGGAGGGGGGGACACTATCTATATCTTCCCAGGCTGTTAGCTATACAAAGATCCTTGGAAGAATAGTCTGTAAAAAAGCTATCACAGACATGCAGAAATGTGGGGGACCCATGGAGAATTGTCTCCTAACATTAAGCCCCTATTATATACTACTCATAATGAACTATGAAACAGTGATGAATAAGACATTGTCTTGGTCCTTGAGTCTGCAGGGCATAACCTTTTTAAAAGAATTATTTTAGCAGAAGTTTTAGTGAGCCTTGGTCTCAATCTCTTTCAGGGGGAATTTTTGCCACTTTGTCATACATTAGCTATAATAACATAATAAATATCTAAAATAATAGGTGTGTTAAGTCTGATGTGACATAGTGATCTACATTAGTACTTGTGTTTTGCACCTTTTAAATTATAAAGTAATTTTCATTGATTTTTTTTTTTTTTTTTTTTGCTGAGGAAGATTCACCCTGAGCTAACATCTGTTGCCAATCTTCCTCTTTTTGTATGTGAGCTGCTGCCACAGCATGGCCACTGACACATGAGTGGTGTAGGTCCGTGCCCAGAAACCAAACCCAGGCTCCCAAAGTGGAGTGTGCTGAAATTAACCACTGGGCCACCGGGGCTGGCCCTTCATTGATATTTTTATTTGTTGACTTAATTTAACAGAGTTTATTTTCTTTTTTATGTATGCCATTTAGAAGCCAACATAAAGGGAACCAATAAGGGTGTCTTAAAGCAAATCCTCTCATCAGTTCCTAAACCCAGAGAAGAGAGAAAGGCTAACATATGATAAATACAGAAAGCCACAACAGTCAAATTTGGATTTGTTTTTTGTCTCAAACTCAAAGTCAAATTCAATAAGTTTGCAGGAATAATTTTTGAGAAGGAGGTAAAATGCATTAAGCTGGGCAACTTTCAGCCCTGGAGTTTGTGTTTGATCCCTATCTCAAGTTAACTTCACAGAGTGTTACATATTACAGTACATCGTGGGAAAATAAACAAACAAAACCTAAGGTATAGGCAACGGAAAAGACCAAAGCAAAGCAATGTATTTGGTTTAGTGAAAAGAGGCATGCATGGTGTATAACAGCAATCTCGAACAATATGAGCAGCCATGCTTTTGCATTGAGGATGGAGGAGAGGGTTTAGAAAGTGAGATTTGAGATACGTAATGGACGAAGTTTCCAAACTGTAAAGATTCTGACATGCTACAAAAGTTATCAAGAAGTATTAGAAAGAATTTTTGGGGGGATAGCAAGAGGCAACTTGGGCAGAAGAGGAGGAAAGTGTTGGACAGGGCAGGAGTAGTGAAGGGAGTAGGAAAAAGATAAAGTAATAGCTTTTAGAATTTCTAGGACTCGTTGAACTCTACCTGACTTGTGGCTTAGGGCAAGTCTGATCCTAGCTTCATGTGTCAAATGAAAGGATTACACTAGATGGCATGAAAAATTTTGCATATACGTATGCAAATAAACATGAATATTATTTGCAGCTCCTCTTTCTGAAAGCCTTATTTTCTAGCCTAGTTGGATTGTAGAATAATGATCTCTTCTCTGATCAAAAGCCAAATATATGCATATCTGTTCGAATGTTTAATTGTGAACACAGTTACAAATTTATCTAAGTTCAAGTTCAATTTTAATATATAAGTAAATTTGATAATAGTCTTCTAATAACAAAGAAGCTTTGCAGATCCTCAGTTATAAGTTAAAGACTATCTGAACAGAAGATTTTCTTAAGCAATAACTGAAATTTGCATAATGTCCAGTGGTAAGCATGATATAGTAATATACATTTTTAAAACAGTAGTATATATATAATCTTGGCCAATTCCTACCGGCACATTGAGATTTTTTTCCCCTCAACATACTAGGTACTGTCAAATAGACTTGATACTAATAAGCTTGAACTCATATAAATCAATAGTCTTGGTAACATTTTTTGGATGTGATTATATAATTACTAAAAATATCTTTAGCATTTTTTATTAAACCTTCTCTTTATGCTTCTAGAAATTTCTAAGAGACAGTAGTTAAAGAATTGGTCTGGAGTCTTATAAGGGTTGGTAAGTGCACATTAAAAACCAAGAAAAACTATTTTTGAAGTTTTCTGCACTTGTAGATATCAATTTAAAGACCTAAATTTTTTCCCAGATTTTATGTAACTTTTCCAAGGAAGAGGCCTCCATCAACATCTATATGATATGGCAAAGAAATCACTGCTTTGTGAGACCTTGTTCTGCTGCAGAAAGAAAACAGCTGGAGTCCCAGAGAACATAAAAAGGAGGTGGTTTGGCAGATGTTTAGGAAATAAAAAAAGTTTTGTCTATATAAAAACCAGTGTGTAAGTCAGACTCCTTGCCTGGCAATACTGGTCCTTTTCCAGTCACTCCTCAAGTGGCACATTATCTTTTTAATTTTTCTTACAGTGTTTTTATTGTAGTAAAATACACATAACATAAAATTTACTATCTTCACCACTTTTTTTCCTTTGGTGAGGAAGACTAGTCCTGAGCTAACATCTGTTGCCAATCCTTCTCTTTTTGCTGAGGAAGATTGGCCCTGGGCTCACATCCACGCCCATCTTCCTCTACTTTATATGTGTGATGCTGCCACAGCATGGCTTGATGAGCGGTGCATAGGTCCGCGCCCAGAATCTGAACCTGCAAACCCCGGGCCACCTAAGCAGAACATGCAAACTTAACCACTATGCCACGGGGCTGACCCCTATCTTCACCATTTTTAAGTGTACGTTCAGTGGTATTAAATACATTCATAAAGTTAGGCTACCATTACCACCATCCATATCCAGAATTCTTTTCATCTTGTAAAACTGAAAATATATACCTATTAAACAATAATTCCCCATTCCCTCTTAATATCCTAAACTTATAACACTCTAATTTTAGTCTATACCAGTGTAACTTCAGTCACATCCAAAAACTCTGCTTCTTTACAGTTCCATCTCCACCCCTTTCAGTTGTTGATGTCCCAAAATTACATCTTTATATATTGTGTTCCCCAAAACATAAGCTAATAATTCCTTTAAGTGCATTAGTCTCTTAAATTATGTAGAAAACAGAATGTAGAGTTACAAACCAAAGTTATAATAATACTAGGTTTTAAACTAATAATTTTTTTAAAATGTATTAGTCTGTTAAATCATGTAGAAAACAAAAAGTGGAGTTACCAACTATTTTCACAATAATATTAGCTTTTGTAATTTCTCGTATATTTACCTGTACTGATCTCTTTATTTCTTCGCATGGCTTTGAAGTGCTGTCTGGTGTCCTTTCATTTCAACCTGCAGGACTCTCTTTAGCATTTCTTTTGGAGTGAGTCTAATGGTAATGAACTCTCTCAGCTTTTGTTTATCTAGGAATGTCTTAATTTCTCCCTCAATTTTGAAGAACAGTTTTACCAGATATAGGATTCTTGGTTGACAGTTTTTTTCTATCAGCACTTTGAATATATCAGCCCACTGCCTTATGGACTTCAAAGTTTCTGATAAGAAATCTACTGATAATCTTATTGAGGATCTCTTGTATGTCATGAATTGCTTCTCGGTTACTTCTTTCAAGATTCTCTTTTTGGCTTTTGAAAGTTTGACTATAATGTGTCTCTCTGTGGGTCTCTTTGAGTTCATCTTACTTCAAGTTCATTGAGATTCTTGGAGGTTTATATTCAGGTATGTTATTGAATTTGGGAAATACCCAGCCACTATTTCTCTGCCCCCTTACTCTCTCTCTTCTCCTTCTGTTACTGAACCAAGTGGGCTTGCCTCCTGGTGAGTTAAATGAGACTCTACACCAGTGGACGTTGTCTCACAAAGTAAAGTGTATTTGCAGCAAATAGGAAGACATGAGGAATCGTTTCCAAAGTCATGGCATCCCCGAACAAAGGGAAGCAGGAACTTTTATTTCCACTGGGGAATGAATATTCAAAAGGGAAAGGCAGGTATTCACTTGCACAGGCTCAGTTGGAGAACATGCTTCCACATAATGAGGCCTAAGCTCCTCCTGGAGAGATCTTTGCATTAAAAATAAGGCAAAGGTCATGGGCATAGCTCTTGTGGTGAGGCTTGGTCAGTTTCAGCGTGGCTGGAGGTTACATCTCCCTTGACTTTCTCACTTGGTCAGTTTCAGGATGGCTGGTGGTTACATCTCCTTAACATACACAAGGAAAAGAAACAACTTGGAAAAACAGTTAATTGCTTCCAAACCCACTATTGAGTTTTGTGAGGCACCTAGTCAGTGACACTTCTGTGACTCCCATGATGCATATGTTGGTCCACTGGATAGTGTCTCACAGGTCCCTTAGGTTCTGTTTGCTTTTCTTCAGTCTTTTTCTTTCTCTTCCTCAGACTTGATAATTTCCATTGTCTTATCTTCAAGTTCACTTTTATCTGCCTACTCAGAAGCAGATCACTCTAGTGAATCCCACTAGTGAATTCTAGTGAATTTTTCATTTCAGTTATTGTACTTTTCAGCTCCAAAATTTCTTCTTGGTTTCTTTTCAGATTTTCTGTCTCTTTATTGATATTTCCATTTTGTTCATACATCATTTTCTCTCTTCTTTTAGTTCTTTGAGCATCTCTAAGGCAGTTATTTTAAAGTCTTTGTCCAGTGAATCTGCCATGAAGTCTTTTTCAGGGAAAGTTTTGGTTGATTCACTTTTTTCCTTTGAATGGGCCAAAAACTTTTCTATTTCTTTGTATGCCTTGTGATTGTTTATTTAAAACTGGACATTGAATCTAATGATGTGTTAACTCTGGAAATCAGATTCTATCATTTCCCCAGGGTTTGCTAGGGTTTTTTGTTTTTGTTTTTATTGTTTTAGTTTTTATTGTTATAGGCTGTTTCTGTGCTGAGATCAGCCTGAGTCGTAAACTTAAGGTCTTCTCAGATCTTTTCTAATCATGTGCCTTTCCTTGGGCATGTGTGTTGACTTTCTAATTTTCCCCATATATGCATATACTTTTGAGTATTTTAGTCTTTTTTGTTTTTTAGGACTATCCTAGTCTTTAATGTCTGACTCCCAAAAAAGGAAAAAGAGAAAAATGAAGGAGGGGGAGGGTAGAATACAAGCTCTTTAAATCCCCTGGAAATCACTTAGCTGGTGGGGCAGGGGCTTGCAACAATGAAGGCTACCTACCTCTTTGCACCTCTGTGATCAGAAGAAACAATCAGTGATCAGAGTACAGATTCCAAAAATTTGGAGGACAGGATACTCATTGTCCACTCTGGCTCCTGCAAGCTGTGTGCAAGCTATTCCTGCAACACATGAACAGCTGCCTGCCTCAGGGCTGGAGAGTGGAGAATAGATAGCTGCTACTGTGCTAAGAGCTGAAATTGATCAAAATTAACTGTTTACCATCCAAGTCTTCCCCTGGAGGTTACAAGACTTTGGCAGACTCCAGAGTTCCACAATAGTCACATCAGACAGATTCTGCCAATGCAGTTTTGTCTAGGTTGGGAGACAGGTTCCTGGTGCTTCCTTCTCCACTATCTGCCCAGAATCCTCTTACCTGGTACCTTGCCTTTTGTAATATTGTCTCCACATCTTCACATTTTCTCTTCATTCTAGCAATTTTCACCAGAGTAGGAATACTAATTTGATGATGGCTGATATGCTTTGGGCTTTGATCTTTCCTGGGATAGATCTGAATTTTCCTTTATTTGTCATACAAAAGAAAGAATTAAAAAATATGAACCCTGAATCCTATTTGCAACTTTGTATCAAATAACACTTTTTAAACCAGGTATATATTCTTAAACCAGATGTATACCTGGTATATAACTGTAATGTATATGTTAATAATGTCTGCCTAGAAAGAAGTGGACAATGTACCTATCTAACAACTGAGTAGAAGTGTTCTATTTGCATAGATATTCAAGTAGCAAGAATTTGATTAGATTTCCTAAGACTAGATGCTATAAGTAAAAGTCTGTCATTGCACTGCTAGCTGACTACAGGCTAGCCTTCCTGTCTTGCCTTCCCAATGGTCTTTCAAGAGATAGTCAAGAAACACCAAATGGTATAAATGGAAAATTGCTTTTATATCTCCTCAGAATATAATCATTCTAGTTTTTAAATTATAAATATGTTTGATCATTTTAGAACCTGTTAAAAAACAAGTTCATTGGTATTCTGATGAACCTTTTTGGTAAAGATTCGTAAAACATTATGGAACCACAGAAGTTCATTCTAAACCATATTAAGGCAGGCAAATAAAATTTAGATAATTATATCGTAAATTATACACACTATACACAGCATAATTAGTATAGTTCCATTGCAGAAAGATAAAATAAATTTCAAAATTACATAAATGGCATAAAGATATTTTAAGATGAAGAGTGAAGGGAAAATAGGATCATTTCAAAATTTAAATTTACATTTTTTATCATTCAAACACTTGAATTAGGGAATATAATATTAGGAACCATGTTCCTTATATTGCCACAAAATTCTTTTTTCCATCTATTCAGAAAACTTGTGATGTTTTGAAAAAAAATTAAGTAAAAGCTATCTTACAGGCAGTATTATAGAAAAATTAATACTAATGTGTTAAAATACTACAAATTTTCAATAGTGAGGTTTGATGGAAAATATTATAATTTGTATTATAAAGACCTAAAAGATTATTTCCCTCACTTACATCTAGAGTTGGCTCAGAGTCGTAGTTATCAAATAGTTAAGTACAGTCAGCAATCTGCACCTCTTATTTTTTAGAATACTTGAATACTGGAGTTCTCTCTTAATCCCACTTGGGCATGAAAAATCTTCTCCCATTTTTTAGAATGTCTGCATTAAACAGATGCATAACATCTCACAATAGCAAGCAGCAAATTTTCCTGTAAATTAAAATTCTGATATGCTTTCTTAGCATTTGTAGTATATAAGACAATTTAAAAGACTCTTTGTAAAAGTTATGCAAACTAAATTATGTACATTAATGTTATTATTTGTGCAGGCTGCCTTAGAGAAAGAATGGCTAGCTTTAGATTCCGCCCGTTTCCCTTCACAAACACTGCTTCTCCCAAACCAGCTGCACTGGCCAAAGGTAACATGTCATGGAAACCTCTTAGTGCTTGATCTTTGCTTGTTTCTTAAGGTTATGCTATGCTACAGTGATTAATAATGCAATTTATTGACTTAAAAAACACAATTACTTTTAGAAGCCTCTGACTTCCTCCTCATCCCCAGATGTAATTTTTCATGTAGCTTTTCTTTCATTTGCTCCTAATTTTTTTCTTTATTTTGGATTTCTTTCAACACTTTATTTCACAGTAGCAAAAAAAAAAAAAATGATATGCTTCAGCTGCATATTTGGCACTAGACTAAAATCACTAGTTGACAGCACTCTAAAAATACAAAAATATGCATTAAGAGGGCAACAGCTGAAGATTCTCAGTCAGAGGTCAATGGACTGCAATATCTGTTATTTATTTGATAATCTTTGAAGTTTTTGTTTTCTGAGATTTTTTTAAGATCTTTGCAATTAATCATTTTGTATATGCAAACTATACCAAAAAGTATATTCCTCACCACCACAACAAAGGACACTTATATGTATATTTCATAAATTTCATTTTATTGTAATTTTAAAATTTTATGTTTCTTTAGGAGGCTACTCAATAATATGTATATAAAATAATACAATATAAATGCTAGAATTTTTCAATTTATTTTGTACTTATGTACCTTTTTTTTTTCTAATAAGTTCTCTGGAACCTTAAAATGTGATGATACTTCACTTAATTTACCAAGTCATCCAGCTCAAGCATGGCTGTGTAATGAGAAAGAAAATTTGTTTTCATCGGAACACACGCAATTTAGTAGCAGGTAAGCTAAATGACTCGTTTTAGAGGATCAATCCATGAATGACAAAAATATTACACTCTTTACAAAAGTAGTAAAATGATGAAAACAGGTGTGAATTTACTTGTTTAGAAAGATGGAAGAACATTTAGTGTTAAAAATGTAATGGTTTAATGGCATTTTCAATGTAAGAAAAATGTGTAAGGTAGGTTTATTAAAGCAACTACAAAACTTACGGGTTAGTGAAATAAGGTAATTAATTGTTGCAAACAAGTGGACTTTTAAATACTGCTGTATAGACAGAGATAAGGGTTAGAAGAAAAATTCCAGTGCTGCATTTCTTTCGACAAAAGGATTGAAATATGCTTCAAGTAATTGAAATGTAAACATTTTAAATTAATGGCAGACTTTTATTACTTTTCAAGATAAAGTTTTTCTGTAAATTAAATGGATTTTATTTCCAACTTTAAGACAACATAAACAGCTTGTAGTTTTAAAAAGTGCTGATATACTTGTGTTGATTCAGTTAGGTGTGGTTTTTTTCTATTGCCAGATCAGAAAATAGAACTTTGTCCTGGACACCTGAATCAAAGACCAACAGAAAGAGTTTGCTAAAATCTGAAAAAGAAGAAAAAATTTCAGAAGAATGGTATGTGATCTATTTTACATTAAAATATTAAGAAATTGAGAGACTTTTAAATGTCCAAGGCAAATATTTTGCAAGATTTCATAAACATCTTTATTAGTTTTTAAGAAACTATATATCTGTTAAATTACAAATTCTTAAATGTGAATCCAAATTTGTTTTAGTATGATGTAATTCAGATAAGTATGTTTATATATATATGCATATATAAATTTGGTCTGGATATTTGTTTTGCCTTTATTAAATTTAATCTTTTAATAGGGGCTTTAAGGATATTTCTACTGCTCAGCAAATGCTGAAGAGAGCACAGAAAATGAAATCAAAGAAATTAAGGAAAAAATTAGGTGGGTAATCAATGCTCTTTGAATAATAACTATGTGTCTGATATTGAAGATAAATTATTTTAAAATATGTTTTAACCAAATTATATTTAATAAGAACAGAAATGAAATGCACAGATATAAGTATGTCTGAGGTAATAATTCCAAAACAAACAAGAAAACTTAGAGAAAATCATGATATTACATTAAATGATTTGTTATATTCTTAAGTGCTATTTTTACTTTTTCCCTGTTTCTTATCTGCTTTACTGTTGATTATTCTATCTATTGTGCACTGAGAATTATACTGTAATTTGTTTCTAAACTCGTTCATTTTGCAAATACGGATTCTAAAGAGAGTCTGCTTCATGTGCTTATATCTTTGTGTGTTTTTAAATTACTTGATTATTCAATAAGCCATTTATATAAATTCATCAGTTCCATGAATATTAGCTATGAAGGCCCCATAACTTGACACTTTGGAAAAGGAGCACAATGTCTATCTTTCATGATTATGCAGAACTTGGGAAATATTCAGAGGCATCTTTTCTTCTATCCCACTTGCCAGGCTATCCTTCAAATCATTTGTCTTTCTTTAGATACCTCTAATCTTTTTAGTATAATTACTTAATATGTAGAGTGGTTTATAGGTGTCAGGGCAAGAAATAGCAGGTTATTATGACTTTATATCTATAATTAAAACTATTTAAAATTATTTGTATATTGTGTATAACTTTGCATTTACTTATAACTTTATAAATATTTACTCATGGACTCATAGGCTTAATATAAGTAACATGACTTTTTTTTTAAGCTGTTTTCAGTTTCTCTTGCTCATCAGTTTCTTTTATAAAGATCTTAATTTCAGTGAAATGTTTCTATGAAATGCTCCTGAGAAGAGCAAGGAATCTATATTTATTCTATAGTTCTAGCTTATGCAAGCATACAAAGAAGCATTCAGAGGATTAATTTTTATCTTTATTAACTTTTATATTTATTATTTTTAATCATGAGTTCAATAGTAAAATTCTAATTTAATTTTAAAAGACAGAAATAAAAATAACCAAAATACTCTTGGTTTCCAAGGAATAACTAATATTTTGTTGGCACAGCACTTACTAGCCGTTAATAAATTACTGGTGACTCATGTTTTATATTCGCAAATGTTCAACTTTCCTTTTTTGGTGGTGTTATTAGTGATACCTTCATCTTATCTTTTATCTTTTTGAGATAACTGTAATATTTTTTGTGTGTGTATTAAAAGTTTGTCAGGTTTAAAATATTGAAATTTTAAGCATTTTTAAAGGAAATGTAAATATATACGCTATTTATCAACTTGCCTCGTGCCTCCTGCACTCTTGTTTTGTAAATTCCTAGTAAGTTCCTCAGGGCTCTGTGAGCTGAACACTCTGTGGTAGTTACCCAGGGAAATGGTCACTCCAAACCCTTAACAACAGTGAGGCTCTCTCTCAGTCCTTGGGAAATGGAATCCAGTACAGTAAATCACGGTCATTTGATAAACTTTTTTATTGCTTGGATGTCTATTTTACTCATCTTCAACAGTATCAACAACCATTCTTAAATAGCTGTTTTGAGAATAATAAAAGTTGCTGAAACTTCTGCGGCAAGTTCAAATATCACAAGTGGCTTAAAACTGCTTCAGCCAATTTTCAACAAATAATTATTCCTTATTTATGTTCAAGACCTATTTTTTTTTTAAGATATTTACAGTGTTTTCAGTAGACTCTGATACTGAAGCTAAGGAAAGGTTTATCTTGTTAGAATCTGTCTCTGGAAATATATAAATCTTTCTTGCTAATTCTTTAACTGGGGGATTTTGTTAGGTTGAGTACATTTTTAATAAATCAGCATAGTAAATAATCTGTTTTAGCAAAAATTTCAATAAGGAATATGTGCTCATACGTAAAAATCATTCCTTTAATGGCCAAAAATTAGACATAGTTATTATCAGGCAAAAAAATTAAACTTTTTTATCTGTCACAAGGGGGCAGGGTAGGGTAACAAATGAAAAAGAACAACCAGACATCCAAGTTAACAACCGCGCAGTAAATTTACCATTTTGACAGTGGTCATTAAGCATGACCTGTTAGGTAAAAATCCAAAATGGCAATTGTATCATTGTTATGGGTATCATTACTCTGATTACATGATTGTAAACCAAATTGCATTCTTATTACTGTGTGAGGTTATCTCTACGTTAAGCTTTCGTTTCATCAAAATACTATTAGATTGATGAAACAAAAGCAATTTTTTCTTTAAAATTTGAATTCTGAAATGTAAAACTTAATGATGAGTTTAAATTCTCCTCACTCGTTTTCTCCACTCCCCCTTCACAGCAGATATGCAGAACAGAAATATTCAAGGTTAGATTAAAGACAAAAAACATGAAAAAGAAAATCAGTGGGATCCTCTTCAATTATGATAATTTAATCTTCTACTAGGTTGATGATGTAGCACTTATGTCATTTTGTATCTGTGAGTGAATCATTTAAGACTCCGTACCTCAAATTTTCTTATAGAATAAAGAATTTTCTAGTACTTTTCCAGTTTTACAATTCAGTGAATCTGTGATATGCTATTAACTTATGTGAATCTGCCTGAAATAATAGTCATAGTTTTAAACTTTTACTCATTAATAAATTAAAATATTTTAAATATTTAAATTCTGTTACACACTTAAAAATTTACTAGTAGTTTTCAAATATACATAGAGGTATATGTCTTACGCGGACAACTTGCCAACTTGAAATTTTTAAGCCACCAGAGGGCAACATTTGTTGATAAAACTGCTGGAGACTAACCAGCTCTGTGGGGTACCTACAGAGGAGGGTGGGGAGGGTGGCAGGTGGGTGTCAGAGACTAGAAACTTTTAATTAAATGGAACCAGTTACATCCTACAATCTGATAAAGCAATAATCCTCAAGGAGGTGGGACATAAATGCATGAAGTATGGAAGCTTTAATTCAAATTTCTGCCATGAATGTTGAGCAAGTTGCTCAGTAGCAAGCACTTAGTATTGCCTGTTTGTGTCTTGTACATATATTTATCAGGCAAGGGATATG
This sequence comes from Diceros bicornis minor, assembly GCF_020826845.1. Taxonomy (NCBI): domain Eukaryota; kingdom Metazoa; phylum Chordata; class Mammalia; order Perissodactyla; family Rhinocerotidae; genus Diceros; species Diceros bicornis. Next base: position 35,512,250 of record NC_080764.1, on the reverse strand, counting down.
ACTCAATGATATTTGATTTAAGATAAGAGTGAAAATAGGGCAAAAGTAAGTGGGTCAATTATTTAAAGAAAGTTGCAGATAGAGGAAGAATACTATTGAGGTTGAGGAAACATGGAGTGTGGGCAGCCAGCAGGGGAGACTCAGTATTGATGACTCTGTTGGGATAAATGAGGCCACAGCAGAAGTAACAGGAAGATGAGAGGGAGAGGAGGAGGAATTGATTGGAAGCCACAGAATGGAATCTAAAATTGTAAGGAGTTACCTTGATTTACTCAGTTTGGGTTTTGGGTTCTGATTGTTGTTTCTCCTAGTAAGTTATTGCTGTTTCCCTTATGAAGGACATAAGCATAAACCAGTAATGACTGGTCTTGTTTATGTGAATTTTTATTTGTTTGTTTATTTTTTTGTTTTTACTGTTGCCTCATGCATGGAAGAAATTTCAGAATTTGGTGATCTACATTGGAGTTTAGCAGATACCCACGGAAGTTTAGAGTTTAGTACTGCAGTGAAGAGCATCATGTGCAAGGTGGTAGTTGCTGGTTTATTGAAAACATGAGGGTCAATAACCTAAAGGCAGTGAGGATAGTTGGTAGCAAGACTGAGATGAGCTGAATGGGGCAGCAGAGTGAGTGCATGGTTTTGACGTGGAGCACTGCTCAGAGAGGATGAGGTCTGAGCATAGGGATTTTGGTGGAGAGCAGATGGTAAGAAGTTTAAGGGCCAAGAATATAAGGATGAAGATGTAATCTGATTTTCCAACATTCATTGTATGTATGCATATCAAATTTCAAATTTCATAGAGAAAACAAGGATGAAGTAAACAAGGTTAATTTAGTTGTAAAGAGAGAGCCACAGCTAGGAATAAGAATCATCTTGCAGCTGTTTGTAACACCTAGCACAGTGTCAAGTACATGCTAAGCATTCAATAAGTAGGTGCTGATTTTATTGCAATGAAGACAATAGCTTGAGACTGTATTGGTAACATTTAATTATAACCAAGAATTAAGTCAGTAGAAAATAAGAAAGGTTAACTTTTTCATATGGATTAAGCAGTTCATGGGCTATAGCAAAGAGATCAGATTGCAAAATGATAAGATAACTAAGGAATATTAAGGGGGAAGGATCAAAAGGAAACATTATAGACAAAACTGTGGCAAAATGAAATTTACTGCTGATTTATTTTGTTTACTTCAGTGATTTCCAAAAGGAATTTTGATCAAATGTTACTTTGTTGTGCTCTCAACAAACCAATAATAGAACCATTTGAACACTAAGATCCTCGGGCAGGTCCAAGAGTGGAGACTTGACTTGTTCCCCACTGAATTCCCAAAACCTAATACCATGCCTGGCATATGGTAGATGTTCAATAAATTACTGTTAACCAAATTAGCAATAGATTAGATAAAAGTGGCTAAGGGGCCAGCCTGGTGGCATAGTTGTTAAGCTCATGCACTCTGCTTCGGTGGCCTGGAGTTCACAAGTTTGGATCCCAGGCGTGGACCTATGCACCACTCATCAAGCCATGCTGTGGTGGCGTCCCACATACAAAATAGAGGAAGATGGGCACAGATGTTAGCCCAGGGCCAATATTCCTCAGCAAAAAGAGGAGAATTTGCCACAGATGTTAGCTCAGGGCTAATCTTCCTCACCAAAAAAAAAAAAAAAACCTAAATACATTTGACTGTGTATATTTGCCTGACTGTGTGTGTGTATTATAGTCATTTAAATATATGTTTCTTTGGGAAGGCAAATTTAAATTAATAAATAATATTTCTTATAAGATGATGAAATTCAACTAGTCATTCACCTTTAACATACAACTTATTTTACAGCACTGCTATACTTGGCACATAAAGAAAATGGATAATAACCAGATTTTCATGTATGAAGTTAATGAGAATAAAATAAACCAGTGAGCTAAGATTAGGATGATAGAAATTGAAAAGGGATTACACAGGGGATGAAATAATTTTAAGGATATTCTAATGCCTAAAATATTGTGTTACTTAAATGAGATAATGGATATAAAGTGTCGAGTACAGACCTATATGCATAACAGAAACTCAGCTTACTTATGGGTTTCTTTAAATATTTTATAAAGATGTATTTAAAACCTATTTCCCAGACACTGGGCAGGTCATACTGAGAGAGAGGAAGATTTAAGAAACAGCAACATAGACTTGCCATTGATGATCTCAGAGGAGTAGATTTAAATGTACAAACTGATTTCATAATGCAAGGAAAAGGTGTCACAAGCTGTACTTTTTACAGTGTCATTATCTCTTGGCTTTTTTACACGATTGTGTATTTTAACAGTGGTAAAATGTCTTATTCACAGTGGTATTTCCAGAGACAAAGCCAAGTGATTTTTTTTTCCCGTCTAGAATTGCTATGTTTCTTGCTTCTTATCATTATCCCTTTGCACTTTGAATTAAAGTTTTAAATCAATTTAAGGTGGCACACTCAGAATGTCTTGAAGTAAAAGGATATTGAATATGTAGCACTCTTTATGTGCTCTTGATGAATAAAATTATTTTATTGAGTCCATTCAGCTAGAAAATTCTTCTAAATATTTTATATGTATTAACTTATTTAATCTTGGTGATAGTAGGAGGAAAGTGCTGTTGTTATCCATGTTTTACATATTAAGAAATCAAGTCACAGAGAGATTGTTATTTGCCCAAGGCAGGGGCAAAGTGTTATTTGCCCAAGGCAGGGGCAAAGAACTTATAAAAGATCTGTAGCTTTTATTCCATGTGCTATATTGAATAAAATGAAGCCAATTGTGGATCCATCAGTCTCTTTCCTATGTATCCCACCTTATTCTATGAAGGATTTTAGATCTTTTTCAAGAAAAAAATAAGTTGGAAATATTGTTGTCTGTATTGTAATTACATGTTTACTAGCTGCCATTTGTTGAGCACGAGCCTCGATGCTTTACACACATTATTTCATTAATTCTCGCAGCGATACTTCAAAATCAGTGCTATTTCTATTGAACAGAGGAGGAGGCAGAGGGTGAGAGCAATTTGTCCAGAGTCATAGCAATAGTAAAAGTTGGAGCTTGGATCTAACCCAGGTCTGTCGAATTGTAATGTCTTTGCTCAGGAAATACATAGATCAAATCGAAAAGCAAGAAGCGCAGGAGAATGTGTGGAAAGACCAGCAGGTTATAAGGTATCACACAGAATGTAAGCCCATGGCAATCCGTCTTCCCTGACTGACTCATGCTCTTTTTGACGTGTCAGTATGTTTTTTTGTAAATGACTCAACTGATGCATAATACTTATTCTATTAAATATATATAGTTTTTTTATTATTCTTATTGATATAATTCATAATGAATTCATATAGAAGCACCCAACTCTTATAATACCTTAGGTTGCATATAATTATGAGATGTGCCCAAATATTGACTAATATTTTCCCTAATCTTGAGTAATATAATCTCTGTGAAACATGTAAATCATGCTTAGTAAGGATAAATTATTACTAGAAGACTAATGAAAATCTTCAGTTTGCTTATGCTTGAGAATAACTCTGCAAATACTATTCTGCTCATCTAATTCACATTCTAAAAAACATGCTACCTTAGCATTTTATTAAAATATGTAATTTGGGCTTTATGATATTTAAAATCTGATTCTTCCATTTAGCATATTCAGTTCTATTGCATGAGATATTAATCAAAGATTTTTAAACTCTCTTTTTCCAAGATGATGTAAGATACTAAGAAAATGTATGCTGCCCTGAATTGTGGTTTTATGCTAACCTACTTTAAATGCATAACTTTCCACTCTTTATTCTCCTCCCTGTTACTTGACATCACCATTTGCTTTTCTTATAGTTTTTCAACAAGCAGAAAACTTTTGTCTTAATTGAACTGCACCAAATCCCCAATTTCACATTCCATGGAACCATTCATTCATTACCAGTAAAAAATTATAGGACCCTACATTTACAACTATCCTATTTATTTTTTAAAATTAATAGATTTAGAATGTTCTTAGTTATAGAAAATATAGAGAGTCTATACATCTTCTTTGTTATGTAAATACGATACATTGAAGGCAAAAGAGAAGCCATTAATTTATCTGTAAAATTAATGCAACAGTCTTTTTCTATCTGTTCCTCATCCCATTAGTCGTCTTGCTTCCATCTTCTATACCCCAGCTCCGCATAGTTTGTAGGAGAGAAAAGTAGGGCGTGTGGTTTTTCCAGTAATAATAGCTTTTACCTATTATGCATTTATAAAAATTTTACTTTATTCCAGCAGAAATATCAGGAATTTAAGAAAGGACCTAAAATAAACAGTAAAGTGACTCCCCAAATAAAAGATGATACCATAACCGGAAAATTTAAATGCAAAATTTTCACATTATTAGTATTTCTGTTCTTTGTATTAAATATTGGCTATGTGTTTAACCAGATAACCAACAATATGTGAATGGTTGGTTACCTTTTCATATCATAAAGCTTTTTAAAGTAACATCAGCATTTCACAGAGCCTTATAGAGTGGGTATTATTTTTTAGTATCATGAAAAAAATATATAGGCATTTCAGAGAAGGAATGAACCAGAGCTGAACTTTTGTTTTATCTTGCTTTTTGTCTAGATCCCACTATGCGTCTAGCATTATTCAAAAATAATGAAAATAAAGTTTCTGATACTTACTATCAAAAAGCATCAAAGAAGGCACAGCCCAGAAGAGATGATTACTTTGAAGGTATGGTTTAATCACAGATACATAGAAAGGTAAAAAGGATAAAGATGGAAAATTGTATTTAAAACAAAATTTTTAAATCCTCAATAGTCCTAGAGTACACATATGTAAAAAATTATGTATAAAATATAATTAAATAAAAGTAAAATATGGCTCTTGGAGCTAAAGTACTAATTTAGTGTATTATTACCATAGTAGTTTAGTATTTGTATCAATGCTCATATAAATTTAAATTCCTTGTATTTTTATGTGAAAGTCTTATAATGCTGTATCATCATTACTAATTTTACTTAAATTTTACACTCACAGATTATATTAGCCTATATCAGTGGAAGTGATCAGATATTGAAATGACATTCTAATATATTTACTGCCAATATACACAAAGTGTATTAAACATTGTGAATTAAACTCTGGAATTTTAAATATTTCACTATATTTGAAGCTGGCCCAACTCACTTCTGGGATGAAAGATTTGTGCATCTAAGTGGCAGATTATATTTCTGATTTCAGCATTCAGAAGAATTGTGGACTTACGTTATTAAACAGAAATATTTAAATGTAATAGAGCAGCAAACATGACTAAAAGCAAGAGTGCCATAGCTTTCTCTTTAATATTAAAATGTCCATCGTTTTACCTATACTTTTGGATTGTAGTTTCTAATAGGAACAAACAGAGTCAAATATATTTGTTCTTTCGGATTTTTTTTTTTTAATTTTTTGTTTATTGCAGTAATTTGAATGGAAGTGAACTTTTTAGAATTTTTAATACTTTGTCTTCTGTACATTTTAAATCTTAAAATTAATGCATTGTCATAGCATAATTGAAAATAGATACTTGTTTTATTTTTCAATATTCTTTTATTATAAAAGTAATATTAAAATATTAACATTTAAGACAAAAATGAATTTTATTTAATTGACATTACATTCTCATCCTTGTTTACATACATATTCAGTTTTTACATATTTGATTCAATATTTTATGATTAATTTTATTTATTTTTTATTATTTTATTAAGGTCACCTTGGTTTATAACATTGTGTAAATTTCAAGTGTACATCATTATATTTTGGATTCTGTATAGACTGCATCATGTTCATCACCAAAAGTCTAATTTCCATCCATCACCATACATATGTGCCCCTTTACCGGTTTCATCCTCTCCCTACTCACTTCCCCTCTGGTAACCATCAATCTGTTCTCCATATCTATGTGTTTATTTATCTTCCTCATAAGAGTGAAATCATACAGTATTTGTCTTTCTCTGTCTGGCTTATTTCACTTAGCATAATACCCTCAAGGTCCATCCATGTTATTGCAAATAGCACAATTTCATCATTTTTTTGGCTGAGTAGTATTCCATTGTATATATATACCACATCTTCTTTAACCATTCATCCATTGATGGGCATTTAGGTTGCTTCCAAGTCTTGGCTATTGTGAATAATGCTGCAATGAACATAGGGGTGCATTTATCTCTTCAAATTAGTGTTTTCATGATTTTGGGTAAATACCCAGAAGTGGAATAGCTGGATGATATGGTATTTCTGTTTTTAATTTGTTGAGAAATCTCCATACTGTTTTCCATAGTGGCTGCACCAGTTTGCATTCCCACATGCAGCGTATGAGGGTTCCCTTTTCTCCACATCCTCTCCAACACTTACTAATTCTTGTCTTTTTAATAATAGCCATTGTGATTGGTGTGAGGTGATATCTCATTGTAGTTTTGGTCTGCATTTCCCTAATAATTAGTGATGTTGAACATATTTCATGTGCCTATTGGTCTTCTGTAAATCTTCTTTGGAAAAAATTTTTTTCATATCCTCTCCCCGTTTTTTGATCAGGTTGTTTTTTGTCATTGAGTTGCATGAGTTCTTTATATATTTTGGAAATTAACCCCTTATCAGATATATGATTTCTAAATATTTTCTCCCAGTTGGTAGGTTGTCTTTTCATTTTGTTGATGGTTTCCTTTGTAGTGCAGAAGCTTTTTAGTTTGGTGTAGTCCCACTTATTTATTTTTTCTTTTGTTTCCTTTGCCTGAGGAGACATAGTATTCAAAAATAGTGCTAAGACCAATGTCAGAGAGGGTACTGCCTATGTTTTCTTCTAGGAGTTTTGTGGTTTCAGATCTTACATACAAGTCTTTAATCCATTTTGAGTTAATTTTTGTGTGTGGTGGAAGATAATGGTCGACTTTTATTTTATTTTATATTTTATATATTTTTATATATATTATATTTTTTATATATTTTATATTCTTTTGCATGTGGCTGTCCAGTTTTCCCACTACTATTTATTGAAGAGACTTTCCTTTCTCCTTTGTGTGTTCTTAGCTCTTTTATTGAAAATTAGCTGTCCGTAGATGTGTGGTTTTATTTCTGGGCTCTCAATTCTGTTCCATTGATCTGTGTGTCTGTTTTTCTGACAGTACCATGCTGTTTTGATTACTATAGCTTTGTGGTACATTTTGAAGTCAGGGATTGTGATACCTCCAGCTTTGTTTTTTTTCCTCAGTATTGCTTTGGCTACTTGGAGTCTTTTATTGTTCCATATATATTTTGGGATTCTTTGTTCTAGAAAATAGATACATTTTGATTTACATTTCTATTCAGTATTGTTTCAAAAATTTGATAAACAGCAATTTTATACTTTTCTAGAGATGTTTATTAAGTATGTAGGGGTGGAAGACATGAGGTCTAGAATTTTCTTTAAAGTGTATAGCAATAAATGTATACGTAGAAATATAGGTAAAGCAAGTTTGGCAAATTGTTTGATCAATAAATGATGGCATATGGAGGTTTGTTTTACCAGTGAATTTTGTTTAATATTTAAAATTTTCCATAGTAAAACATTTTAAAAATTTCATGGCCATTGGAGGTGTCAAAAATCAATATTTAAAAGAATATTTATGGATTAATGTTTTAATAGAATTAATATATGTTTCCAATACAAAGTAAGGCTTGGGTTTTAATCAAGGCTCATTTTCTTGTTACAGTGTTAACTTCCCATTTCATTGTTTTTAAAAGGAAAAGTAGAAAATCTACTAAAATCATTAACCACAGATATTACCTGCTAAATATGAGCATTGTTACTTTAGAAAGGAAATGTGTAGGAAGAAAGATAATTGAGGGATTTTTGCCCTTTAAATTAGTGTGCATCTCAGAATCAGAAAGGAGAAATCCATTCTAACATGTGCTATTGCATTTTCTCTTGTTCTGTGAAATGTGAAGATATGTTACCATCAAGAATAGTATATGTGGGTATTTGGTATATTTGTTGATTTGTGTGCTAATATAAAATATACTAGGAATAGTTCCAATAGTGATATAGATAAAATGGTCTATAGAAGATGGAACATTTCCACATACTTTATTATATAATGTGTATTTTGGGGTTTTTTCCCCCCTATGAAATGGGTTTAGTTTACTTTTTTTTTTTTGGTAACCTCAAGTACATTTGGCATTTCATTAATTTCACTGAATTGTCTTTATGTATGTACCAGATAGTCTGGTGACTAATAGTTATTTTAAGGCTTTTTTTTTTTTTCTGAAGGAATGGGGAGAGAGTGAAGCAAAGATAATTTGATCATTTTTGGCCAGGTTGAACCGCATCTTATCTTTAACTGATGCTCTGGCCTCACCCACCTCCTATACTCACACTCTGATTTTCCGACAGACCACGGAGCCAGCCAGCTTCCAGGTTAGCAGCCTGACTAACCCAACCTCCCAGTACAGGGCGTATTTTAAACCAGGTCTTTTGAGATACAATTTACATAGTATAAAATGCATTCGTTATGAGTACAACTCAATGAATTTCAATGTATTTACAGTTATGCAACCATCACTACAATCTAATTTTATAATGTTGGAAGGACTTTTTTCCCTTAAAAAATTCCAATAAAATTAATAGTTGGGCATCTCACCTCCCCAAAGTGAGGGAAATAAGAATTAAATTTTGCTGTAGGTTTAGGTTGAATGATCCTATCTGGAACAGTATCTCAGCACAGTGGCGTGCCAGCAGTGTCTTATAATTTCCTTGGTTTTGTTGAAATTAGATTATACTGTTATTTGACTATTTCTTTCTATACTGATCATTTATTGTACCAAAACATTTGAGTTTTTAGGAAAACTAAATTTAAAAATACTTTCTTCTCTACTTTGCAATATTGCCTATATGGGGTTTCCATGATTCCTCTTATAAATTGTACTAAAATGCTTTGGTTATTATTGTTGCCTTTATCTTGATGTCACTAGCAGGACAGGGAGGATGGTAGATATACTCTATTGGTCTAGAGTAAAAAATATGCTTAAATTTGAGGAATATGTAATGTGAAATATCAAATTATATTAAATGATATAAAGTAAATAATAAATACCCTTTTAACAGACCATGTTTTACAAACTATTCTTGTATTTTGTCATATTCATGAAATATTGACAATTTTTGTCTAGCTGCCAGATTTAGACCTTTAACCCAATCAAGGCTGAGGAAGATTTGACTACACCTGTTCCCAGTGTAACCTCATGTATGTGCCATGTGTCAAGTATCACTCAGTTCTTTCAATAATACACAACTAAGAGCCTGAGGACTGTGCAGATTCAACACTGGTTTACTTTATTTATTTATTTATTTAGTGTCAGGTACCTGTCTTGGTTTATCCTGCATCACCCATAATCTCTACTTGAGTTTCAATATCTGATCTTGCCTTGGAATTTGAAACACTTTTTTGATTATGACCTTGAATATCTTTCACCGAGTTTCCTTTTTTTGTTTTAAATGTTCCGTTTGGAGCCCTGACATCACTCTTCTATAGCTATCACGAATAGTTTCATGGATGTCAGTGTAGACTCCAGAGTTAGCCTAACACGATTTAAACCTTGATTCCACCATTTATTGGTTGTGTGACCCTGCAGACATTTTTTAACTTCTCTATTTAGTATTAGTAAACAGATATTGTAAAACTGGATACTAATAGTACCTGATTGTTGGGGATTACATGAGATCCTACTCATGAAATGCTTGAGATACACAGTATAAACACATAGTAAGTGCTCAAAACACGTAATTGTCGGCAACATTCCTTTTAAAAGTATAGCTTTGTTTTTTTTTGTCTTGTTTGCGATTGGTAGTATTTATTGTATTTCTTGCTAGGTAGCGTGCTGAGTTTTACTTAAATTCTCAATGATTCGATCTTCTCAGAAACTCTGAAGAATGTACTATAACTGTCAGCATTTTACAGATGAGGAAACTGGTTTTGAGAATTTGCTAAGTGACTTTCCCAAGGTCATGCAGTGAGTAAGTGGCTGAAGGGAAATGGAGATAATTTCTTTATCAAAACAAAGGTAGCAAAAATCAAACAGAACGCAAAGGTTCTGGGCAACCCTGAAATGTATTCAAACTCAGAATCAAAATATTTAAGGGAAAAGAAAGACTATTAAATTAGGCAAAACTCTGGGAAACTAATAATCAATTTTGTTCTTTAATCCTTTCTCATAGCTTGCATTAATATAAGAAACAGTTTACTGCCAACATGGTGATAAATATCAGATTTTGCCCTACTTTTAGCTTCTGTGTCATCTAATATTAATATTATTATGATTACCTAACATTATGAAGTACCAAATCTATTAGACTCTAAGAGAGACCATATTTTCAATCACCTATTTTGATTTCCAGATAGATGAAAACCTCTCCACACAGCCCAAAAGTATTTTTGCTTCATTTATTCGTTTTTATTTATACATAAATTAAATGACTTTCCTGCCCTAATCCGCTGAAATTTTTAAATCTACTATTCCTAAAGCCAATGCCAAATTTGGATTTCTGGCTTTGACCAAGGAAGGCAGCTAGACAAGTCAGGAAAAAAATTGGATCTGTCCCGACAACCTTCTCAGAGAGGCAGGGTTAGCCTTAGCTCCTCCAATCCCTGGGACAGTTTTACTTGATTTTAAAGTCAAGTTTTCTTTAGTCTGATGCTGTCATCAGTAACATGCTTCCTTTTTCTCCTCTTATAAAACTTAAGATTCACACTTACGATATGTCCTATTACGTCACGGATGTTCAAATATTTTTGTATTAAACTTTTGAAAATTGAAGGCCTTAAAAGACCTTTAATCTCTATAATTTTTACTTCAGAGCATTTCTAATCAATTATCTTGTTTAGTGGTATTTTTTACTGCATGATTACAAGCATTTTCTTCTCCAGCTTTCTCTCTTTTAATACCAGCTTAGAGCACAAAGTCACATGATGTAGATTGTTTTAAAGTAGGTCTTGTATTTCCATAGCTGTAGAGAGGACTTGTTAGTAGCGCCAATGCAACTGGGTAGTAAGAGCTGGTAGAATAAATGCCACAGGGTATATACAGGCAACCAAAGACTACCCGAAGGCATGCTCTGAAGAAGAGATACTCATGGTCTTATTTCTACTAAGCAAGACTCAATGTTAGTCAAAGTGTAATGTAATACGCTATAATAAAATAGAATAGTCTTTTTACTCTTGCCTGTCATTTACCATTTGTACCAGGCTTTGTTCCAAGTGTTTTATCTATAATATATAATGAAATCCTCACTATAACCTTTTGAGGTAGGAGACAAAACTTTATTCTTTGTAGAAAAGTGAAAATCTGCCTGCACTTACAAGGAATTAAAAATCAACTAGCAAAATCTTGTCTAATTTTTGTATGATCGTTTTTTATTTCTCAACTTGACTAATAGAGAGAAAAGAACCCAGGGAAAGAGTCAATAGCAAAACTAAATAAAATCGAAAAGTAAATTGGAGGCCCAACTTAGAGATAATTGAAGATCAGGAACTGTATTTTAACTTCTTTTTAAAAATCTAATTATGATAGCTTTTTGTATAACTAAGTATCTAAAAATCTTTGCTTGGCCTCCCATTGCACTTAAAACAAAAGCTATACTCCATATCATGGCCCACCTGACTGTAGGTGTCAGATTTCCTTTCTGTCCCTCAAATATGGTAAGCCTTTGCTTTCTTTGGGACTCTTGTACTTCATCTTTTTGCCTGGAAACTCTGCCATCAGCACTTTGCACAAATGGTTCCTCTCATTGTTGAGTTTGCATTTCTAGTCCCGTCAGCGGGCTTTTCCTTACTGCACTCTCTAAAGTAACATTTCCTCTATACCCAGTTACTCTCTCACATGGCACCTGCCACAGTCATGGCATTTACCTGCTATTGTCTTATTTATTAGCCTAAACTGTTACTTATATGTTGTGTTTCCACCAATAGAATACAAGTTTCATGAAAGGAGAACCATGTTAGTGTCATTCACTGTTGTATCCTCAGCATCTAGAGCAGAACCCAGTATATGGTTGGTACTCAATAAATATTTGAATAAGAAAGAAAATAAGTGTATATGACGTCCTTAAATTAAAACTCCCTAAATCTATTCTAGGCACTATTATACCATTAATAATATAAGGTTTGGAATCATTTCAATTTTCTATAGAGAAAAATCTGATTAGGGAATTTAGTCCAGTGAAGCACAAAACAAACGTAATTTTTAAAAAATTCTTCATCTGTGGATAATGGAGATTCAGGGAATGGCAATCCAGAGTCACAGAAGCTGATTCAACTCTTCTGTATCCACATCAGTTATAAGTAGTTTGTATTTTCTAATTTCACCCCGAATTCAACCATAATAGAATATATATAATATATTCCAAAGTGTATATTTATATGTACATATATATATACCTTATATATGTATGATTTACATACATATAAATATATAATAGACATATATACACTCTATGTATGTTTCATGTGTATATATATATATATGATGTATATACTGTTAAAAAATAAGAAAGCGTTTCAGAGCTCTTAGAGTTCTTTGAAATGGACCATGATATGTAGACTGTGAGATATTATTAGTTTATTTTTCATTAAAAAAATACAAGAGACTTCCACATCTGGTAATAGAGGACTACGTAGTTCAAACCAACCTTCCTGCAGAAAACAACTTTAAAAGCTGAAAAGCTTATTTTTAAAAAATCTAATTGAAATCATTGGAGAACTAACAACTAACTAAAGAATTCAGGAGTCAAGAAGGAAATCCAGAGAGCTGAGATGCTGAGCAAAGCTTTTGATAATGTCACCAGTCTAGGTGAACAGCAAATGGACTTTCTATTAACCTCTTGCCAGAAACAAACATAAACCATCTCCAAAAATAGATAACATCATCCTATGCTTCAAATTATCTCTACATTTTTTCGTGTACAATATTTGACACACAATAAAAAAAATAGGCATAGAAGATGAGACAACATCATTGAACACCACGGGAAACAATAGAAAATAGAAGTAGAGCCAACAAGATTTCAGATAATGGAGACTTTAAACAAAATATACATCATAACTTTAGGGATATAGAAGAAGAAATGGAGAATTTCAGTAGATATTAAACCTATGAAAATATCCAAATGGAAAGCCTATCACTCAAAAGCACAACTGACATTAAGAACTCAATGGATGGGCATAACTACAGGTTAATCAAAACTGCAGAGACAATTAGTGGACTAGAAAATAGCTCTGAAAGAAACATCCAAATTGAAACATGAAATGAAAGAGAATGGAAAATATAGAAAAGAGAAGAGACATGTGAGATACAGCAAAAATATCTAACACACATGTAATTACAGTCCAAGAAGGAGAAATGAAAGAGAATGGTGTAGAAGTAATATTTGAAGAGTTAATGGTTGAGAACTTACTAAAAGCGAGGAAAAACTCCCAAGTTATGGATTCAAGAAACTCCATGAACCACTAAGAAAATATATACAAAGAAAACCACAGTGTAGCACATCATAGTAAAATTGCTAAAAGCTAAAGACGAAGAGAAAAATTTTGAAAAAGCCAGAGAAAAAGTTTATTATCTTCAAAGGAGCAATAATAATAAAGCTGGCTTCTTAATAGAATCCATGAAAGCCAGAAGAAAATTGTTGTGTATTGTGCCCCTCCCTAAATTCATAGGTTGAAGCCCTACACCTCAATCTGACTGTATTTGGAGATAAGGCTTTTAAGGAGGTAGTTAAGGTTGAATGATGTCAGATGGATGGGGCCCTAATCAAATGGGACTGGTATCCTTATCAGAAGAGGAGGAGACACCAGGAGTGTATGCTCACAGAGGAAAGGCATAGCAAGAAGGTGGCCATCGCCAAGCCAAGGAGAGAGGCCTCTGAGAGACTAAACTTACTGTCACCTTGTTCTCAGACTTTCAGCCTCCAAAACTGTGAGAAAATAAATTTCTATTGTTTAAACATCCAGTCTGTGTTATTTTGTTATGTAATGTAATGATATCCTCAGAGTGCTAAAAGAAAATAAGGTAGGGTTAGGGTTAGGGTTACCGCCATGAAAGTCTATACTCAGCAAAACTTTCTTCTTCAAAAATGAAAGCAAGGCACTCATGCCACCCAGCTCCCCACCTGTCGCTTCTCTGTACAGCCACAAGGAAGAAGGGAGAGGACACCTGGACTCCTGAGCCAAAGCTTCACAGAGAAAGTGGGGAAGAACAGTGGTTCTGGGAGAAGCCCATGGCACCCTTTCGTTATCTGTGTTGCTCTGTGCTGCCTGAAAGAAACTTCTCTGCCCAGCTGTATCAGGTGCCCACCTACTTGCTACCTAGGACACTTGCTATATTTCTGGGATAGCCAGTAATCCTATCAAGGTCTCAGAGAATTATTACAACACCTTAGAAAGTTCATCAATAAGGTCAACACCTTAGAAAGTTCATCAATAAGGTCCTTAGTCTTCTAGCTAAAGAAGGCTACATGAGATAACAGAGTAACAATGGATTTGGACTGAGAAGACTTGGGTTTGAATCTTGCATAGATATGCACTAGCTGTATGATCCATGTCTGTGTTTTCTCATCTGTAATTTGGAACACCAATCTTTACTTCTCATGATATTTTGAAAATTAAATGATAATCTATGGTCTTCAGGATAAAGATGATGGATCTGAAAACCCTTACTAAGATTTCAGTGGAGATATTTTTAAGACACATACTAACAAATGTGGGAATATAAGGAAGGGGCAACAGCTATAGAATTTTTTAGGCTAGAAAATGAATATATGAGCCATAAGGAGAAAGAAAAAGCTTAAACCAGCAATGAAATATGAGAACTATCTCAAATTCAAAGTTGCAGGAATTGATGGTATTAGGCCTTCTGGAAGTAAGGTGAAGAGGATAAAAAAATAAATAGGTCTGAATTACCCTTGCAAAATTCTTGAACTTAATTCTTTAGATAGAATAAAACAGAGTCTCTGAACTCAGAAACACCAGGCTTGTTTGAGATTCTTGGCACTTTGCTGAAACTAAGAAGAGTAAGTGTGGGTATACACATTAAATGCCGAGGCCCCATGCCCTCCCCTCGCTCAGCTTCCAGAATGCTGAGAATTATGTTTTTCAGTCACTCGAATGGCCATAACAAAATACCGTAGACTAGGTGGCTTAAAAAACAGAAGTCCAAGATCAGGATGCTTGCTGACTTGGTTGCTGGTGAGAGCTCTTTCTGGCTTGCAGATGGCCACTTTCTTGCTTTGTACACATGCGGCCTTTCCTGGGTGCATTTCTCTCTCTCTCTCAATCTCTCTCTCGCTTTCTCTCTCTCAATTCCTCTTCTTATTGGGCCACTAATCCCATCACGAGGGCCCCATCTTCAAGACCTAATCTAGTCCCTATTACCTGCCAAAGACCCAAAAACTTCAAAAATAAAGACATCAAGATATATGCAGGCCAATAGTAAAAGAAATGACAATTATGGTTGAATGTGGTTGCCTTTAAGAGTGTAAATTGGTGATGAGGAGGGCTAGGGCTGGGGATTACCATCTTCCATTCCTAAAACCATGTACATATATAACCTTGATGAAATTTTTTTAAATGATTAAGTGAGATGTTTTTGAAATCACCCATTAAAAGGCCTGGTTTTTAATAAAAAGTTAATAAATTAAAACATATTAAGGTAAAACAAAGACATTTTTAAAAAAGCAAAGCAGAATTCTTGACCAATAGACCAAGTCTAAAAGCAATACTAAAAGAAGTTCTTCAGGCAAAAGGAAAAGGATTCTAGATGAAATCTTGCAGATATAGAAAGTAATGAAGAGCAAAGAAGGATGAATATGTGGGTAAATCTAAATGAGCATTGACTTAGTCCAGGAGGTCTAACAATGAAAACAATTTCTGGTGAGTTTATAATATTTATAGATGTGGTAACAATAACATTTATACTTTGTTTTTCTTACTTGTGCATCAAATCACTTGCCTAGGATTTTTTTTTTTTTTTTGATGAGTCTTACATTCATCTGTTCCTTTCTATTTTTGCTATCCCCACCGTAGCAGGAACATGTGCACTAGCTTGGGATTAGATAAGACTGAGTTTGGATCACAGCCCAAACTCATGTAATTTTGGTAAAGTTACTTAACCCTTCTATATTTAATTTTCTTGTTAATTAATTGGAGCAAATATCCATACCACATAAAGTCATTGGATAAATTGAATAAAAATGTTTAGAAGATACTAGAATGAGCTAGTCTTTAGAATGTGAGAATTAAGACTTAATTCTTTATCTTCCCTATTTAATCATGATGAATATCTACCATGAGCTTGGCCTTGTGCAAGGAGATGAGGATACAGTGGTGAATGAAATAAATACAGACCATGGGTAATGGAGTTCATTATCTGGCAGCGTGGCAGGGAGTGACTGACATATGTAAATACTCATATAAATGTATAATGACACAATTGAATAAAGTTCTATGGAGGAAAAGTAAGGGAAGCTCATTATGAATCTAGCCCAGAGGGATGAGGGAAGAAGTGACACTTGGGCTGAATTTGAAGTTTGAGTAGGAGTAACTAGGCAAAAAGAGAAGGTGTGTATAATGAATGTTCCAGACCAAAGCATGGGCCTATTGAAAGACTTTGAAGATGGGTAGCTTGGGCCATTCAAGGAACTGAAAGAAGGCTAGTATGGCCAGAGAACAAGGAGAGGGAGGAAGCTGGAGAAGTTGGCAGGGGACAGAACAATTTTAGTCTGTTCTTTTTAGGCCATATTAAGGATTTGGGTTTCTCTCTTCCTAGGACAACTGTCATTGTAAGCAAAAGATTAAATGCTGTGATTTGTCCTTCAAGTAATGATTATGGAACATGTGGTGTGGAGAACAGATAGAAAGGAAACAAGAGTTAACATGTAAGACCAGTTAGAAGGTCATTGCAGTAGTCCAGCATAGAGATGGTAGCTTGGACCAGGAGGAACACAGTAGACGTGGAGAGGTAAGAGGGAAAAAAAAAAGAAATAGTGGTCTTGTGGCCTAGGTATGTTTAACTTCCTTCTCACCTATTGATGAGAAGAATACTTATCCCATAGAGTAGTTGTGAGGAGTGAAATCATTGCCTAGCACAGTGCTCAGTATGTGGCAGCAATCACTGTTTTTATTTCCATTAACATTCCAAACTTCACTATAACTTTCTTTCTCTCTTACTAAACGGTGTCCCACTTCCTTTCCAAGGCTAAAATTTTCATCTTTGCTTTGGATATTATTCTGCCTGATCCCATGATATTGTGCATGTTTAGTTATCTCTTGTCTTTTGTTTCTTAAATTTCTGACTCCACTATATCCACTAACTTCTTAAAATCAACGTATGAACAAGCTGTGTCTCTGCCATTGAAAATGTGATTCTACTTCTGTTTCAAACTACTACCCCATCCGTCTCTCTTTTTTCTTTATCAGCCTCCTTAGGCAGTCTAATCAGTGTCTTTATTCCTTACCTTCTGTTTGTTCTACATTTTTGATTCCTTCAAAATGCATTTTTGAGCTTCTGTTTTCTTTCACTGTACTCGAGATTGTATGCACAAGTGAAAAAACAGTTCCTGCTTCTGAAGTTCAGCGTGGTGAGAGACAAACTAATAAACTGAAATTTATAATCTCATGTGCAATTCTTTTAGAAAGTTATGCAGAGTGTGCACTCTGGTTGCATTCCCATCATTCTCCTCAAACTACACTCATTACAGTAATGAGAGTTGACCTCTTAACTGCTCAACTCAGGAACCTCTTTGCTGCCTTCATTCTACTGGCCCTGTCTTCAGGAATTTCTCTCTAGAATTTTTCTTCTCTCTTTACATTTTGGTTCCCACTCTCTTCTGGTTCTCCTGTTTACCTGATCATTCCTTTTTAATTGTCTTCTCTGCCTATTCCTGTTCCTTAAACATCAATATCCTGTAGAATTTTGTTTGTGTCTGACCTTATTCTCTATTCAATCCACGTATTTATTTACTCATACAACCAATGTTTACTTTGTCAGACATTATACTAGGTCTTGGGATACAAAGATGAATATAGGGATACAAAGATGAGTAAGACTTAGTCTCTGTCTTCTTGTGTGTATGTGAGAAGATCAGCCCTGATCTAACATCCAATGCCAATCCTCCTCTTTTTGCTGAGGAAGATTGGCCCTGGGCTAACATCTGTGCCCATCTACCTCTACTGTATATGGGACGCCGCCACAGCATGGCTTGACAAGCGGTGCATAGGTCCAAGCCTGGAATCCGAACCGGTGAACGCTGGGCCGCCGAAGAGGAGCATGCAAACTTAACCACTGTGCCACCAAGCCAACTCCCAGAGTCTCTGTCTTTAAAAAAACCACCCTTGAGTCCAGTTGAGGAGACTTATAAATAGGCAAAACGTCATGGAAATACAAATCAGACCTATTCCCATGGCGTGATGAAAAAGATCAAGATATGACACCTAATTCTCTTGTATAACTATGTTCACAGGCAATGACAACTCAATTTCCATTTCCTCCATCCTTCTGCCTTTGACTTTTTTCTAGGCACTCCAAACACAGCATGTCTAACACGAAGTGTGTTATATTCATTCCACTCTGCCCACCTATTAGATTCTTTTTATTCCCTGTTTCTCTTAAAAGTATCATTAGCTATTCCTCACTTAACCTAGAAAAATCAAGATCATTCTTAATTCTGTTTTCTTTCTCATTCCCTAAATATAAGCACTACCCCCACATGAACCATTGCCTGCAATGTCTCTTGCCTTGAAATATTGTAATAGCTTCCTTTCTAATAGCCACACATCTCTCAGTCTTGTGAATGCTATCATTTATACTTGTACTGCAATGTCTTTCTAAACTGTATTTCTGTGTACAGCACCCCCCTGTTTAGAATCTTGCAATGTCTTTGTTTCCTCTAGTACCAAGTCCACAGTCTTAAGCATACAGTGCTCTTTGCATACTGTTCCCAACTTACCTTTCCAGCATCATCTGGTACCATTTCTCCCCCACCCCAAAATAGTCCCTAACCATATTGAACTACTTCATTATATTCCCTACTATAATAGACTGCTTGTTCTTTCCCCAAAAAATGTCCTGCCCTTCATACTTTCATGCTATTTCCTTTATCTCTAATGCTTTTCCTCACCTTTCTAGTTTCAGATTTCTACTTATCCTTTATATCTCAGATAAATGTCATGTCATCTGTAAGTCATTCCTAATACCACCAAGCCTCCCATAGGCCTTTGCCCATGTCTCTTTAATACTGTCCTGTATCTATATGTTTTTATCGATTCCTTCCCCTGACTGTAAATCTTTTCAAGGTCAGGGATCAAGTCTTAGTCATATTTCTGTTTCCTCCCATCCCCAGAACCTAGCAACAGTATTAGATTCATCTATACTAGGCACTCAATAAGTATTTGTTGAATTAATAAACAGTTCTGACTTAAAAAATAATATCTTTGGATTCTCAGAAACACTCTCCCTGCCAGTTGCTATTACTCAAAGTCAGATATTGGCCTGTTCCCAACTTAAACTTACAACTCATTCAGTGTTCACATTCAAGCTTTAGGTCCCACTGTCTCAGCCACCCCTTAGATCTATTTAGAAAACTTTCGAATTCACTTAATCATTTCCTCCTTAAGCCAACCAGCTGTGAGGTTTTGGATCTTGAAAAACTTCATCATTATAAACAGTGTCTCTTCGTTTTAAGGTTTCATAATTTTTGACACATTTTCTGGAAGAATAGGGATGAATAATATATTAAAGTCAATATATGTTTTTATGTTTCTCAGAAAACTAAACTATTTTTATTTTCCATTGAAATTTTATAGTAGTTTAATAGAACTGTGGGATCCCATGTGTTTTTCCCAAAGCTTCACCACCCTCTGCAAGAGTTTTCAAGATCATTATTTTAATTAAAAAGGGACACTAATGGTTAAGAGAGTAAGCTATGGATCCAGAGAACCTAGGTTTAAATCCAAACTCTGCCCCTTGCTAGAGGTATGACTTTAATCACACTCTTAAACTTTCTGTGTCTGTTTCCTCATTTACAAAATTGGTACAATGAGGTAAAATCATGCATAGGTTGCAGAGTTGAGTAAATGAATCAGTACATGTAAAATGCTGGGAATAGTACCTAATGCATAGTAAGCTCAATACAATTTAGCTATTGCTATTATCAGGAACAGTAGCTGTTTACAATGAAATTTGTACAATTTAGAATTTGATTATAGTAACTGGATACATTTTGAAACATTATATTTTAAAATGTGTGTATATGTTGGGGAAATTTATTATTCTGCTCAGCCTATCATTTCTCCATGGAAAGAGATTTTCCAGGTGAAGATAAATGCGTGTGCCTAAGTATTCAGACAAGATACAGATTCTGGTCAATGATTCATTCTACTCTAAATTTTAGCTGGACAAATTTGATAGGCAGCTTTAATCCAGATCTAAAAGTGATGTCAATCAATCAATCAGTCACACTTCTGGCATTAACCTACCACCCCCAGTGTATATGCTATCCCTTGTCATTTCTTTTCTTCACTCTGTATAAGGTCTTGAACCTAGGTAGCCCATTGACGCATGAATTAAAGAAGAAACTGATATCTTTAAACATTCCAGTAATAAATCTAATTATGAAAATTAACTTAGTTTTTATCCCCCACTTAGAGATAAAATATTTTGATTCAGATAGTGATATATGTTTTGTAAAGATAAAATTTATTTTGCAATTTTAGTCAAGAAGAATAGAAAAAAACTAATACTTCTAGAATTGCTGAGCTAGAGCAGTGAATGGATTTTTTGCAATTCTTATGATTATAGGATTTATAATTTTTAAAAATTTTGTGGTATTTATCAATATTATATAGAAATAAAATTATCCCTTGAAGTTTTCTAAAATATATCCTATGATTCTTTGCACCAGTGATCTTAAATTGTATATAAGATTTTCCTATTTAAAGAGAAAAGATTATATCAAATACTATTTGCAAATTAGTTAAATTAATTACTATTATAAATAATATTTAGACTTAATTTTAAGAAATTAAAACTTAGTTAACATAGAGTCATCATTTTATTATCACTCAGATGCTAAACTCAAAGTTTATATCAAGTTCAAAGTTGTAAGTTTCTCAGAATTGCCACTGATAAATGACACCTTTATGTTCAAATGGAATTATTTGTGTTTATGGTGGTGTATACTTTGTAACTGTTTTCCAATCTCATATTGTGTTTGTTTCCCTTCTCATGTGTCTGCACACGTACATATATACAAATTTACATCTGATGAAATGAGTTCATATTCTTGGCATGTAATGTTAAATTGGAATTTATATATTTTTCTTTAAATTGCTTGTCTTATCAGACACTATGTTGAAACCAAGGCTTTACATTTGAAATGTCCCTTAAATTTAATTTTATGTGTTTTTCCTTTGATATTTTTCTGTCAATTTTTGAAGAGTAAATGTTCAAATACGTTATTGAATAAGCTTTCCTATTGCTGTGTGTATGTGTTAGTAATTTATACATTGAGCATTTTAATATTTAAAATATTTTTAAAATAACTTAAATTCATAATAAAAATCCCATTGCATTTGGAACTTTAGGTCCTAAGAGATTTGATTATATTCTCAAAAAAGAAAAAAACTATAAAAACCTTCACCTTTTGCACTGTTTCTTCAAAGAATAAAAAATGTTCTTGTTAAAAAAATACTAATAGTCATCTCCAAAAAAGTCATCCAATTGCCTCTGAGTTTAAAATGTTTTACTTTGAGAAGAATGTAAAAACACCTGAATTGTTTTCCAGAACTCATCTCACCCATGATAAGAAGAAAATGTTGTAGAAATAGAAACAGTGATAGCGGTTGGTATATAAGAAGGAGAACAGAGCCTTTTATATATTTTTATTTGACTATTAACTAAAATTGTGTGTGCCAAGATTTAGGTTAGTTGAAACTCTCTACAAACTGGGCTTATGGAAACAGTAACTGATCCTTCTAACATTCTGTTTTTTAATACACCATGAGAATGCATTTCCCAAAAAAGTGTAAGATCCCTATCTTGAGATATGAAGAAATGCTTTAAAAAATTCTATAGTAGAGGAGAAACATCTTTCTTAAAATTTTAAATCATGTAGTTAATGTGAGCTCACACAATAGAACCCAGAACATTGAAATATTTTCTCATTTTTTAAGGGAATTAATGGCTCTCCACCAGCCCTTTAACATGTAAAATGAGTAAGTTACTTGTGTCCAGTACATCCAAAAAAGAGCCAGGATAAAATAAACATAAGGAGTTGGATATCTTGGAAAAAATCTGTCATGGGTTTGGGTTAATCATCTCCAGAAGAAATTCAACTTGATGCCTGAAATGTAAGACTTCTTGGAGAAAGCAGAAAGGCCCGAGGCAGTGTTGATCTGAAGGAGTGCTCTCCATGGGTCAGAGCTGCTCTGCTGGCAGAGTGCAAACCCAGTTCACAACCGAGGCCTCTGAAAAGTTGTAAAAGACTGCAGGGGCCTTCCAGTGCACGCACTCCAGCTTTGGTTACATAGTTTTAATGGCCCAGTTTCTTATTATAAAATAAAACTTAAAAATAAAATCTGTGCCTAATTTTCCAACTTTCTGTCCATCAATGATAGGATTGCTTCCTTTAACATTCATGGAATAAAACATGTATTTAAGTTTTAGTGATCATATAGAACAGTTATGTCAATATGGAATACCTTTACTTGGTGCAGTTTTCATAATGTCCTATTCTTAGGCTTCCAAACATCAGAAAGTGAGTTATTCAAGCAATACTTTGACTTATTACTTTTCATACATTTTTAAAATATTTTCTTCCAGCCATGAGCTTCTCTTTACATAAAGTCCCTGCCACTACATGCCTTGGAAACTGTGCAAAATGATAATTTTGATTTCCAATGATGATCATGGCCTCTAGAGAAACTGATCTAGTGCTAAATGACTCAAATCACGTTTACTCATTTTGCCTCACTTCCCCCTATTTTGCCTATTTCCATCATCAGAGATAGATTGTTTCACTTGAAGTAATATCAGGTGATATAAAAGCAAAAAATGTCTAGCATAGGCTTGGGTTAATCATTATTGTAGAGCAATAATTGTATGATTTTATCTTGTATGATAGTAAAATGTGTTGCTAAATTAGCATGGCAAGTTTTAAGTCTAGTTTAGAAGAAAAAGAACATGGAGAAATAACTTTCTGTTCCCTTTGCTTTTACCTCCAGTTTTATTGCACCCAACTGCCAAGGGAGTTATCTTAGGCTTGGACTCAGATAAGTTGTTAATTAAAATATCTGTGCATACCCTAAAGATCATTCTTTTTTGTAAATGTATAAGGCTATTCACTTATGCTCTTACAATCTATCTGTTTATACTCTGTAGATATTTCTTAAAATTGCTATAATCATATAGGCATAAGCTGACTAATTCCAGTAAAAAAACTTCAACCTTTAGACAACGTAGGAGTCAATCATTTCAATGAATGGAGTCCTAAGTGCTGAAGCATTTCAAATCCTTTTCATTTGACCACTCAGTGACCTGATAACTATTTCCTGTCCCTAAATAAGGTTGTGACCCAGGCCTTAGAGTGCGAAACTCAGATAATTTTAGAAACAAGTCAAATGCCATAGCATTAAAGAAGTAGAAGACAGTTTGACTAAAATTCTTCCTTTTAAAGTGAAATTATGTATCTTAAATATGAAAAAATCAAAATGAAATATATTACTTTCTATTTGTTTAATGTTTAAAACTATGAAAATTATTGATTTTATTGCCCAATAGGATGGAAAATCACCAGGTGTCTCTAAAAAGAGTAACTTGCAGTACAATTCCTCATTTCTATTCCTTTAAGGTAATTCAGTTTATAAAATAAATAATTAGGTAAATGAATCACAAGTAATAATATTTCAGTAACTCACCAGAATAGTTTGAGAACAGCAATGTTAAAAAGGAACTCCAATTACCTGTGAATATGTGTGAGTGTAATCTTCCGTCTTTATTAGTATTTATAGCTACAGAAAGGGGAAAATTGTAAAAGAATAACAACAACAACAAAAAAAATCCCTGTACATTTCAGAAAGTATGGCAGGAATGTTTCTAACCACCTATTTGAGCTGCTAAATGCCTTTGGCAATTGGATTAGGGGAAGGAAGACTCTTACAAGTGCATTTTGCTGATCTGAAAATGTAATTGACTATAGTTTGTTTTGATAATTTTATTTTTTGCTTTACCATAACTTGTATGTGAAATATAATGTTATGAAACGTTAATTATTTTAATGAGGTCAAGAAGTGTTTCCTTAAAATAACAGTTTTAATGTTTAACATACATTTGATACTTTTTCTCCTTGTACAGTTAATAAACTTATGGATTAAAAATATATTAGAACTAAACTTAAAAATATGATTTTAAAAAAGTAAATATTGAGAAAAGTCTCTGAAGTTGACGCTTAGTCTGAGCTGTTTAAACTAAGCTGAGATTTACACTTTGCACAAGGATCATATAATTTACCAAACATAAATTCTCAGTTTTGATCTCATTTATATATATAATGATTTCATCATTATAAAATTAGCAACTAAAAGCTATTGAGTTGATTAAATAGTAAGGAGAGTATTATCTTAGATCTTGTTTTAGAATGTGATGTGTCTTATTATTCATAAGGACCACTCTTTTCTATTGGTAATATACTTAGTTATACAGCTGTGAAAAAACAGAGTTTCACTCTTATTCAGTTGAATGTTGAATATGGCCAGTTTTAGTCTTACAGTTTTATAATTTGGTTTATTGTGTGCTTCATTTGGAACTATATCATGGAATTGTGTGTGTATTGTATGTGTGTGTAATTTAAATATTAAATATAAGAATTTTCAAGAGTGAAATATAAATTAATATAAAATAAAACAAGCATCAAACTGTTGATTTTCTAATTTTTTGGAATTTATATGAACAAAAGAGAGCCCTAGAATGCACCAGCATGATTTGTGGAAAATATGTAAAGAAGTAAAATTTATGGTAAAAATAATAATCTCTCAAGGATTTTTATTTAAATTAAGCAATAATTAAAATATGCTAAATAGTAGCATAACTAAAGATGTTTTAAGCATTTATCACTAAATTAACAACATGGACTAAAATTAAAAATAAAATAAGTTTTTAAGTGTGATCTGAGATTTCTCAAAACGTGGTGGTAATAATTGATAAATTTCAAATTGCTGCGAGGAAAACGTGAACTAATATTGTACATCAAGTGTCTCATATAAACCAGAATGCAACTCTATTCCATATATATTTTATTTTCCCTATTTGATCTAACTACATATTTTAGCTACTTATTTATAAATATACCTTTTTTTATATATTAATTAGTACTTGTAAATTTTGGATCTTTTATCCAAAATTATTATTCTCACTTTAGTTGCTTTTGTATAAAGTACAAGCAATGATACATAAATGGTAATTAATTGGCAAAATTTGAATATAATACTATTTTCCTTGTTATTTTAAGTACAATGCACTTTATACTGTACATTAAAACTGTGAAGTTTAAATTGTATTATCACTACAGTCAGAATTTTAAAATTACATTTCAGAACAAATAATAAAATGGAATTAAATGGCAAATGCATGCATTTAAATGAAGGTTTTTTGTTAAGTTCAGAAAACAAAAAATTATTAAGCATTTACTTGATCAAAAGAAAATTAAAAACTGTAAAGGATTAAGACTAGAAAGTAAGCTCTAAGTACCAGGAAAAAGAACTCAGATTTAACCTACAGATGACCTGGACTTGTTTGTTCAGATGACAGTTCTAAAAGTGTGCAGGGAATATTCCTGTTTAATACAATTATTTGCCGCAAGCCTTGACCTCAGTGACTGTCAGGGACCAGATCTGAATTGGCCCATTCTCTGATATGGTGACATTGCTTCTGTTGCCTCGATTGTGACCTCTGATTGCATAGTACCCTTGAGAGTTCTATGTAACAAGCGTAACTCCTGGTTCTTAGCCAAGAAGGTTGGTCTGCCTGCATGGATTTGTCAGCCCCCTTAGTCTGAGTTACATGTGCTGTTTATCCTGCGGTGGTATAAAACTGTGTTATTTTGTGTATATACATCTCTCTGGGTACTCTAATAGTAGTGTTTCACAACTAGTGAAATACACAAAAATTTCTTTTTTTCAAATAAGAATTTTGTGTGATTTATTGGTTTTGAGAACAAATGCTCATTTATTTTAGGCAGGTTTATTGTTTTAATGCATTTTTAAAGTTTATGTATGTAACAATTTCTTACCTGTGTACCTCTGCCTACCTCAGAGAGGTACACACTGCTGCCCATCCCCCATCTCCCTAATCTAACCATTTCTGGGGTATAGAACAGTGATGTAGAGAGGTAGCATGGCATAGTGTAATGAGGATAAAGATTAGAGACCACAGACCACTGGCTTTAAATCGTAGCACCACCATTGTCACCATGAGCAAACTACTTAGTTCTTTGAACCTCCATGTTCTCACTTTAAAAATGGGAAGCATCACTCAGTTTTTATAATAATTAAATGAAAATTAATGTAATGTGAAGGGCATGTCACAAATCCCAGCAGATATTGTAATCATTATTATTGTGATATTCTTTTTTTATATGCCTCCGAAAGGAGGGAAAAGCATGAGTATCCCTACACATAGCAGATACAGGATCCCTACACATACCGGATACAGGATCCCTACACATAATGGATACAGGATCCCCACACATACTGGATACAGGATGGTTCCAGAATCCTTATCATCACAGCATGGGATGAAGTCTGTCCCATGCACAGCAGCCCAAATAGGATAATTTGCATAGCTTTCTTCACAGTTTGACTGAAAGCTAGGAGCAGAATCATTTGGAATCATTTGTCAGTCATGTGTCTAGACATGGTTTGGTTATTTGAAGTCAAATTATAAATGGGCAGTAGAGTTGGAAGTTTAATTTAAACATTTTCATGCTGAGATTAGTGCTTTGTCCACCAGATCAATGTTTTACAAACTTATATTTTAGCAGAAAACCTCTTTCTTCAAATGAAATGTTACCCCAAATTCAGTATTTCATGTAAAACAGTTAAGAGTACATCTGCTCTGGCTTAGGAAGTGGGCCTGATCTCTTGGCTACTTCCCATAGCAGCCACTGCTGCTATGAGATGCATTTGCAAAGCTTCCTAGGGCTTCACAAAGCACAATATGAAAACAGTGGACTGGGTTAGACTTTACCAAAGAATAGTTCACTTCTTACATACTCCCATTGAATCTAAGACTGACTGACATCCTCAATGGCTATCACATGCAGAAGTATATGTTTAACAGCTGTAACTAACATGTCTTTATTCTGTATGATGCTGCAACTCAGGGCTCTGTTAGTTCACTGCTAGATCCTCAGCTCTTAGAATAATGCCTGGCAGTAGACACTCAATAAAATAATTAAACAATTCATGTAAAATATATCAAATTTATATTAGAGTAACAATAAAACATCATGTAGCATAATTCTTGTTCTAGGTAGGCTAATTTAATGATCTCAGATTGACTGTTATGGATTATTACATTTCATATTATAGAATGTAGTGTGCTAATAAAAATATTAATAATTTATTCAGTATTTTATTGATTCCAAGATATACAATTTTTTCACATTTTAACCTCTCTGAATTCAGAATGCATCTCATAATAGATGGAAGCTTAAAAATTACTGTCAGTCAGGTGGTAGTTGACACATTATGTGAAAACCTTCAATTGTCATTCTCCAGCAAGATCAAGATCAAAGCATCATAGATACTATGAAATAATATAGTGCTCTAAAATTTGGAGATCATTTAAATCGAGCTTATATAAGATTGTCATATGCAAGTATGACTGGAACAGTTGTTGAAATACTGAAATACATTCTTATCTGAGTGGTAAATAGCTACTTCCTTGAGCCTCCCCGCACTACTGCTGCCCCACCCACTATGGCTGCCTTAGCTTCCCCCTCAGAAGTCCCCTCCCAGTCTATGACGTTCAGTTACTAAAGGATTAGTGTCCTGCACAGTAGGGCCCCCAGAACTCTGCTCCACTTCAAAGCCAGTGTCCTTTCTGATTGGTTAGTGCCCATGCCATAAAGCTTAAAAATTTTTACTATCACGCTATTACACATCGATTTTTTAGTATGGTTCAACTCTGAGAGTAAGGCAAAGAAATTGTTGTGATCTCCAAATTTTATAGATGAAGAAGTAAGGCTCAGCAAGGCAATGTTATCTCTCCAGTTCTGCAAACCTCATTCTGAACTGATGCTTTGAGTAATAGAGACAGAACATGGTGGAGAATCTCAAATCCCAGCCAATAGAGGCACAAAATTTGTGAGATTGAAAAATCAAGTTAAAAAGCAAAATTCCAGTAAAAGATAAACAGACAACTAAGTTGAAGATATTCCCTCAGCCATGGAATGCCGGAGTATGCTTCCTGTTAGTGAAGTAGCTCATACCCAAGAATGGCTAGCTTGGGACTTGCAGGTGAAGCTAAGAAAAACCAAATGGCTAGATTCAATAGTGAAGGGGCCCATTGAATATCAACACCCTCTCCACAGCCCTGACATTACCCTATGACCCTTCCAAGAAGTGCCCTTATAGACTGTGCCTAAACTTCTTTCACTGTTGTCAGAGATGCTGTCTATGTTCTAATTCTAATATGATCAGTGACAAAAATATAGAAGGGAAAAGAGCCAATTGAAGTAAAGGTAGGGAAAAATAGTAGATAAATAAAGATAAAGTCGGAAGTAATTGAAGAATTAAGAGAAATATTGAAAAGCAAAATAACAAAATTATATGGGTTATGATATCAAGTTATCAAGAAGCATCATCAAAGTATGTCCTCCCAATACTATCCAGCCTCAAAAAGACACCATGAAAAGTAGAAAGAAAATATGTAAACAGTGACTACATCAAAAATTAGTTTATGATACAAAGTTTAAAAGTAATTCTTGATTCCCAAATCCTGCATATGAAGGTAGATAAAATTAGGACCTGGACTTTCTTTCTTTGGTGGGAAGATAAAAAATTATGATTAGATAGTTAAGAAATATTCTGGTGGGAGTTTCAGACTAATTTTAATTTCCTAGCTCTACCACTTACTATGTGATGTTATTTGTAACCTCTCTGGGGGCTGAATGAAGCATTCTTATGTTTAAAATGGCAATGATATTGTAGACCTCTCAGACTCCTCGTGAGATAATGTACTGGGAGTGTGTGGATCACTGCTGGGCAGATCAGTCCTCGGTAGAAAACTGCAACTCTTACTGCTACTAAAATCGTATCTCTACTTCCACGTATCCCCTCCAGCCATATCAGATACATACTCTCTTACCAAAATTGATCACCCGTTGGTCTTGGGATGTTGAGCTTCTGCTTCCACAGTAATTGTTAAAGAGATTTCTATTTCGTGCAATGTGGTGAATTAAATATTCATGTATAGCTCACCTAAAATACTAAATTAAAAAAATATTTTAAAATAGACTTTACATTTTAACATAGTTTAGGTTCATAGCAAAATTGAGCAGAGTGTACAGAGAGTTCCCATATACCTCACACATGCACACGCTCCCCCGTTATAAGCATCCTTCACTAGAGTGGTGCATTTGTTTCAATCAATGGCCTACGTTGACACATCATCACCCAAAGTCCATAGTTTATGTTAAGGTTCACTCTTGGTGTTGTACATTCTATGGGTTTGGACAAATGTATGATGACATGTATCCATCATTATGGTATCATGCAGAATAGTTTCACTGCTCTAAAAATCATCTGTGCTCCACCTCTTCATCCCACCCTCTGCCTTAACCCCTAGGAACTGCTGATCTTTATACTGTCTCCATAGTTTTGCCTTTTCCAGAATGCCGCATAGTTGGAATCATACAGTATGTAGCCTTTTCAGATTGGCTTCTGTTACTTAGTAATATGCATTTAAGGTTCCTCCATATCTTTTCATGGCTTGGTAGCTCCTCTTTTTTTAGTGCTGAATATTTCATTGTCTGGTTTGCCACTGTTTATTTAGCCATTCACCTACTAAAGGACGTCTTGGTTGCTTCCAAGTTCTGGCAATTACAAATAAAACTGCTATAAACATCCATGTGCAGGTTTTTGTGTAAAAATCAGTTTTCAGCTCATTTGGGTGAATGCCAAGGAGAGCAATTGCTGGATCATATGATAAGAGTATGTTTAGTTTTATAAGAAACTGCCAAACTGTCTTCCAAAGTGGCTGTACCATTTTGCATTCCCAGTAGCAACGAATGAGAGTTATGTTGCTCCGCAGTCTCATCAGCATTTGATGTTGTCAGTGTTCTGGATTTTGGCCATTCTAATAGATGTGTAGTGGTATCTCATTATTGTTTTAAATTTTTTACCCATTTTTAAAATCAGGTTGTTTGTTTTCTTATTGTTGAGGTTTTTGTTTTGGCTGAGGAAGATTCACTCTAAGCTAACATCTGTTGCTAATCTTCCTCTTTTTTGCTTGAGGAAGATTCGCCCTGAGCTCGCATCTGTGCCAATCTTCCTCTATTTTGTATGCGGGTCACCGTCACAGCATAGCCACTGACAAGTGGTGTAAGTCCACACCCAGGAACCAAACCTGGACCACTGAAGCGGAGCACTCTGAACTTAACTACTACCACAGGGCCGGCCCTTATTGTTGAATTTTAAGAGTTCTTTGTATATTTTGGATAACAGTCCTTTATCAGATGTATCTTTTGGAAATACATTCTCCCAGTCTGTGATTTATCTTCTCATGCCTTTGACAGTGTCTTTCACAGAGCAGAGGTTTTTAATTATTTATTTCCTGCATCATGCCTTTGCTGTTGTATCTAAACAGTCATCACCAAACCCAAGGTCACCTAGATTTTCTACTGTGTTATCTCCTAGGAGTTTTTTAGTTTTGACTTTTGCATTTAGGTCTATGGTCCATTTTAAGTTAATTTTTGTGAATGTGTAACATCAGTGTTTAGATCTTTTTTTTTTGCATGAAGAGGTCCAGTTGCTCTAGCACCAATAGTTGGAAAAGACTTATCTTTTCCCCATTGTATTGCCTTTGCTCCTTTATCAAATATGAGTTGACTCTATTTGTGTGGGTCTATTTCTGGGTTGTCCAGTCTGTTCCATTGATCTATTTACCTATTCTCTCACCAATACCACACTGTCTTAGTTACTGTAGCTCTATAATCACAGTCTTGGAGTTAGGCAACATCAGTCCTCCAAAAAGTATTTTTAAATCAAAGTTTCAGCTGGCAACAAAAGTAGAGAATTCCTAAGAAGTCAGAAATGACAAGAAAACCTAAATATAAGGATGAGTAAGTCTAGAGATCTAATGTAAAGCGTGATGACTGTAGTTAATAATACTGTATTGAATACTGAAAATTTGCTAAGAGAGTAGATTTCAGGTGCTCTCATCAGACACACAATGAAAACTGTGTGAGGTTATGATATGTTAATTAGCTTGTCTGTAGTCATCATTTCACTATATGTATGTATATCAAATCACCAAGTTGTACATCTTATATATATATAAATTGTATTAAAAATAAAATAAAAAATACATATTAAAAAATTATAAAAAGAAAGCACAAATATATAGGTGTAGCAAGTGATTGCTTAATTATCTCTCCAAGATAAGGGGGAATGTGTCCTCTAGTACCTGGCAGAAGCAGTCAAAAATTTTCTGAGTTGGATAATGTAAACTCACACCTCTAAAAATAAAGAAACATAAAGAAAAAAATAAAGAACATAAACTAACTAAAACAATAACAGAATCCCTAAACACCTTGGGAAACAAGCCACTAGAGTAAGAATCAAGAAAAAAAAAAAAACAAACAGCAAAATCAGTCTATTGAATCATGAAAGTAGTAGATTTATCAGATACAGAATAAATAAGCATCTTCAATTTGATGAAATACATAAAATATTATGTATTTATGTACACAAAAATGGATTTGAAAATGTAATGAAACAATAAGACACTAGTGAAAATAGAAAGCTTTGTAAAAACTGGATAGCAATTCTAGAAATGAGATACGATTGATAAAATCATAAAAATGAATTACAATTGACATTATAAACTTAATAGATGAATTAAACATAAAATTAGATTAAGTGAAGAAAAATATAGCGAACCTAGTCTACTGTTATTTTGCATTATCTATACAATTAGCTATTAAATTCCAAAGACAGCACTTTCTATTTTGGGTTGTTACCTAATGTGATAAACCTGAGATTTACTCAGGACTCACCTGACCTAAAGTACTGACATTTTTCTGTAGATACTTAAGAAATTAATTCTGTCTTCTGGGTCTATAACTCAAAAGAATATATTAGCGGGCCTTCTTGACCCTATGAATGTGGAAAGCACCCAGCTGTGGTCTCAGACAACTCAACCCACTGGTTACCTTTATGTTAGCAATATGGTGAAAAGGGCACAAGTGTAAGACATGGAAGATTCCTGACTTGTCACTAACTAGCTGTTGCATTCTAGGTAAATCAGTAAAAACTTTTCTGAATCGCAATTTTCTCTTTTGAAAAAAAATGATTAATTGTGTGTTTTTTCTTTATTATGAAAGAAATGCATTTTCATGGTGAATTTATCTATGAGTGTAGCTATAATAAATACATAAAGACTAATTTCCTATCCTTAGCCTAGGAATTAATATGATAAGGAGCTCTAGTAAATATCTATACTTAAGGAATTGATGTCTAACATATATTCTGAATATTTTGAGGTAGCTGCCTCAGGAGAAAAAGAGAATAGAATGCTATTTGTTGAGCAACCAGAATATTCTCTAGGGATTTTACATATCTCATTGTATCTTCACAGCATCTTTGTAAGAAAAATATAATTATCTTCATTTTTTTGGAGAATGAAACAAAGATTTTGAGCTTATATAAGAGTAGTGTGAATTTGAACCTACATCGGGCTGACTCCAAAGCCCACAGTGTTTCCACTTCATCAGGAAGCTATATTTTCCCACGAAATTCTCCTTAATGTCATATTTCTGAATATGGAAATGAATGACATTTTAAAATGTTCTTAATATACCAGCTGTAATGAATAACAAAGAATTTCTTTTTCTCTTGTGGATAACTTTTGGAAAATAAGAAATAATTTTGAAATAAAATTTTCCATATTTGGTCTCAGAGGAATTTATAAATTTCTACTAAACTTATTCAGATGTTAAATTATGGGAAAGAAAAAGCACCATAAACATTCTAGCCATAGGAAATTATGGATGAAGTGGTCAAAAAACACAGTACTCTATAACACTGTACTTTCCCTATGGTAAATACTTTTTGAAGAATAGCTTTTTCACACATTTGGAGAATAAATAAATTTGTGACTGTTTAAAGCATATTTCTTATTTATGCTCACTGAAAAACTAAAATAATTTTTAGCTACATGTGTTTCTGTGCTACAAAAGAATTATAAAACAGCATATTTTGACCTAAAGATAGAACTTATTGATTTTTTTTCTTTGCCTTTTTTGTGTTCTCCTTTAAACTTAAATGGAAATTGACTTGCTTAGTTTTTTTATTTGTTTTTCAAATTAGGAAAACAATTTTATAAAGAGAAAATTTTTACAACTTGAATACTGAAAATCATAGAGAGTAAACAGGATGTAGTATTTTGGTTAGATTAACAATATCTATAGGGTTACTTTAGTCTGAATTCTAATAGAAGGAAAGGAGAGATAAATCATTGGTTTCACATTCAAAATTGACCTGGTGGTAGTGTTGTGAGACAATTCTCCATGGTCTCTTTCATTTTGGAACATCCTGGAGGTGTGGTACTAACTATCCTTTTGTTCCAGACTACCTTTTCAAAAATATTTGTATACCAAATAGCCTTAGAATATAGAGATAATGTCTCCTTTGAAGCAAAGGGCAGATTTGCTTGCTGTCCAGAATAGTAAAGTTAATATTTTCTTATCAGTACAAAAGGAAGTTTAATTTGCAACCCATTATAAAATATTTGAGCTCCCTAAGCTTGGGGTTTCTCAGCTGTGGCACAAACCTCCCGGGAGCTCAGTATCCAGCTAGACTCCTTCACTTCACCCCTGTGTAAATTGAGGGGCAAAGAAAACCAATGCAAAAATGCTAATGCTCATGCTACTTGCTGTGCTGTGAATCATAGAGCCGTTTGTCCCTCACCTAGGAGTCTTTGCATCTTCTACCAGCATTCATAAAGCGATAGGCTAGCTTCCTACCTGAAAGTAGGATCAAATCTCAAACCCTCAGAGTTCTTGACATAGAAAAACTTTAATTTCACAACTTCAGAAGTAAATGAACTACCAATAATGGGTACATGTAACTACATAATGAATTATTGTTTTTTTATGAACCGTTGTTTAAGCTTGTGTATACTTTATCCCATCTTTTTGAGTGATTCATTTTGTGAATGCTGTTAGTAACCATGAGTGTGTAATTATTGATTATTAACTATATAGTACTTTTAAGGAACACTAACTTACAATATTCTAAGACTGTAATAGTGTATCAAATTTGCCTGGCTGTGGCTATGATTTTAAGACAGGTGTTATGTGAGTTAGCACAAACAAACCTTGTCTCAGGAAATGTCATTTTCTTATAGCAGAGAGAAAAAAGCCTTGAAATCACATAGGGCTTGGCTCAAAAATCAAAATCGCCATTTTGGGGCTGGCCTGGTGGCGTAGTGGTTAAGTTTGCATGCTCCGCTTAGGTGGCCCGGGGTTCGTGGGTTTGGATCCTGGGTGCAAACCCATGCACTGCTCATCAAGCCATGCTGTGGAAGGCGTCCCACATATAAAATGGAGGAAGACGGGCACAGATGTTAGCTCAGGGCCAATCTGCCTCAGCAAAACGAGGAGGATTGGCAACAGATGTTAGCTCAGTCAGGGCTAATCTTCCTCACACATAAAAAAAATCAAAATTGCCATTTCTAAGGTTTGTATCTTCCAGACACAAGAAAATGATTTTATTTACAGTACCCAAATGATTTCATATTTTATCTCACAGATTGGCAGTACATGTATTATTCCCATTTTACAATTGATGAAACTGAGATTTAAAGTGGTAGTGACCAATTTTTCTGCTTCTTAATTCAGTTCTCTCTCCTCTACACCAAGCTCTATTAAATTTGTATCATTCAAAACAGATAGACAATGTTTTAATAAAATATTTTTCCAACATAGCGAAATACATTGGAAGCCAACTCTGGTTACTATTTCTTCTACATAGATTGAGAATACTTCATTTGTATACGATCCCTTGACTTTAGGAAAGATGTTTATAGTGAGTACGTAAAAGCAAACAAAGGGAAAAAAATTAGTAAAAGTTAAAGTGCAGACATACTTTTGGGAAAAGAAGGGCTATATGAGTTTTCTGATATTAGGATAGAGGAATAAATTTGGACAGAAAAAAATGAAAGAATTGGAGGCTAAAAAATGACATAGAATTTCTTTTTGAGAAATAAAGAGGGATAGGTCAATTATTCTGCTAAAACAAACATAAATTCAGAAGATAATTTAAAAAGCAGTCTTAAGATGTGAATTTATTTAACATGATCCTAATCTGATAGCACTTCTATATACCTGCCAGAATTGAAAACATATATCTCTGGAAAAATATATTTTCATTTATAATAAAGTAAGACAGCATGAAATCAGGCCAATAGAAATAGTAGGCATCAGAAAAATATACAAATAATGAATATTAATTTTTATTAGACACTGATTATAAGATAAATATGCTTACTTTAAGGAATAAAAACTATCTTGGAATTATCTGTAGGGGAGAGCAGATTTAAGAAAACAACATAAATTTTAGAAATGAAAAACAAACTAATTGAAATTAAAATTCATAATATGAGTTTACCTGCACATCAGACAAAGCTGAAGAAATAATGAACTTGGAAATATGTGAGAAGACATTATATAGAATCTAGTGCAGAGAAGCAAAGAAGTGAAAAACTTAAGAAATAAAAATGTATTAAGAAAGCTAGAGAAGATTTAAAAATATATAAAGAAGGTTAGAGAAGATTTAAGTTACGTCTAATTGGAATTCCAGGAAGATTGGCAAGATAGGGTGAAACAATGACAACATCCAATCAGATAATAACTAAAATATTTCCTTTTCCTGGATGAAAGACATCAATCCATAGATTCAAGAAGCTGAGTGAATCATAAGCAGGATATATTTTAAAAGAAATACATAGCTAGAATCATAAGAGTTGAACTGTATGCGCCAGAAAAATATCTTAAAGTAGTGACAAAAAAAGAAGACAGATTATCTTCAATGAAGTTGCAGTTAAACTGACAGCTAATATCTTAAAAGCAACAATAGAAGGCAGAAGACAATAGAATATCTTCAATGGTTTGAAAGTTGTATGAATGAAAGAAAGTTATTGCCAAAGTGGAACTCACCAGAATAAGAACAAAATACAGACATTTTCATATTAACAAAAACTCAGTTTGCTACTAGCAGACCCTTATTAAAGAAATTTATTTACATGGACAGTTCTTTTCACAAGAAAATCACAAATGAAAGATTCACATTGCAAGAAGATAGAAAAAATTCATAAATAGGAAACGTTGGTAAAATCAAACATAAATTGACAGAATGAATAGCAGTAATAATATCTTGTGAAATTAAATGTCACAAGTAAAATACAGAGAAATATTAATATATAAGTCAGAATGGAGCTAAATTCAGTTAAAATGTTCTATGATACTTATATTCTCTAGGAGGAGGGAAAAATTGGTTAATTTTAGATTATGTTAACCACATATGTTATGATTTCCTGGGTAAAAACTAAAATGAATATATGCAAACAATATTATTTCCACACAAGTAAAAAGAAAACAATAGAAAGAAAAGAAATGCTCAATCCAAAATGAAGCCAAGAAAGTAAGGAAAAATAACATAGTGTATTCAGGTAAATAGAAAGCACAAAATGAGATGATATATATATATATATATATATATATATATATATATATATATTCAACTATATCAGTACTTATGTTACATGTAAATGGTTAAATAAACAGTTAGCAGATAACAATTGTTTCTAGAATTGTTTCAAGAGCCAAACTTAAATTATAAAGGTGCAATAAGTTTTAAAGTAAAAGGGTAGAAAAAATATACCACAAAAACACTAACCAAAAGAAAGATGGTGTTCTTATATTAAAATAAGACAAAATAGACTTTAGGGCAAAAAAATAAAACATTACTAGACATTAGTAAATGTACTAAAAGTTAGTAATTTACTAAAATAAATTTACTAAATGTTTACTAAACATTAGTGTCATTTCAAAGTGGTAAAAAGTTGTAAATATAATACTTTTAGTTTTAATGAACTAATATAACATAGCCTCAAATATAATATAAGGTATCTGCTCTCAGACCACAATAGAATTAAACTAGAAATCAACACCAGAAAAATAACTAGAAAATCTCCAAAGGTATGGAGATTAAACAACACTTCTAAATAGGTCAAAGAAGAAATAGCAAGATAAATTTAAAAATACTTTGAACTAAATACAACTTTTGAACTAAATGAAAATGAAATGAAAAACACAACTTATTAAAATTTGTAGGATGCAGCAAAAACAGTGGATAGAGGGAAATTTATAGCATTGAATGCATATATTAGAAAAGAAGAAAAATCTAAAATCAGTAATCTAAGTTTCTACCTTAGGAAATTAGAAAACCATCCTATACTTACATCCAAAGTAAACAGAGGAACAGAAATAATAAGAATTAGAGAAGAAATCAATGAAATTGAAAACAGGAAATCAATAGAGAAAAATCAATGAAACCAAAAGCTAGTCCTTTGAAAAGATCAATAAAATCAATAAGCCTCTATCCAGGCTAACTAAGGAAAAAAAGAGAGAGGACACAAATTACTAATATCAGAAATGAAAGAGGGAACATCACTAGAGATCCTATGGACATGAAAAGAATAATAAAGGCATGCAATGAACAACTCTATGCCCACAAATTTTTAACCTGGATGAAATGGACCAATTCTTTGAAAGACAAAATTTGCCAAAACTTGCATAAGAATAAATAGACAAGCAGATAGGACCATATCTATTAAAGAAACTGAATCAATAATTAATCACCTTCCAAAAGGGAAAGCACCAGCTCCAGAAGGATTCTTGGTGAATTCCACCAAACATTTAAGGGAGAAATTACACAAATCTTTTAAAATCTCTTTCAGAGGATAGAAACAGAAGGAATACTTCCTAACTCATCCTATAAAGATAGAATTACCCTAATACCAAAACCAGACAAAGACATTACAAGAAGAGAAAACTACAGACTCATATCTCTTGTGAACATGATGCAAAAATCCTCAACAAAATATCAGCAAAGAAAATGCAACAATTTATAAAAAGAATTATACACCACAACCAAGTGGGATTTATCACAAGTATGCAAGTCTGGTTCAGCATGCAAAAATCAGTTAATGTATCCATCACATAAACAGAAAACACATAAAAAGAAAAATCAAATGATTATATCAATAGATGCAGAAAAAGCATTTGAAAAAATCCACCCAGTCATGAAAAAAATTCTCAATAAACTAGGAATACAAGGAAACTTCCTCAACTTGATAAAGAATATCTATAGAAAACCTACAGCTAACATCATACTTAATGGTGAGAAATTCAAAGCTTTCCCACTAAGATCAGGTATAAGACAAGGATTTTGCCTCTCAACACTCCTTTTGAACCTTGTATTGGAAGTTCTAGCTAATGCAATAAGACAAGAAAAGGAAATAAAAGGTATACAGATTGGGAATGAAAAAAATAAAACTGTCTTTGTTTGCAGATGACATGATCATCTATATAGAAAATCCAAAAAAATTGACAAGAAGACTTCTGAAACTAAAGCAATTATAGCAAGGTTGCAGGATCTAATATACAGAAGTTAATCACTTTCCTATATACTAGCAATGTACAAGTGGAATTTGAAGTTAAACACACAATACCATTTACAGTGGCACCCAAAAAATTAAGTACTTAGATATAAATCTAATAAACTATGTGTAAGATCTATATGAGAAAAACTATAAAACTCAGATGAAATAAAGGAGAACTAAATAAATGGATAAATATTCCATGCCATGTATAGGAAGACTCAATATTGGCAAGATTTCAGTTCTTTTTAACTTGATCTACAGATTCAAAGAAATCCCAGCAAGTGATTTTGTGGTTATTGACAAACTGATTTTAGAGTTTATATGGAGAGGTAAAATACCCAGAATAGCCAACACAATATTGAAGGAGAAGAACAAAGTTGGAGGACTTAACACTTCTCAAGACTTACTTTAAAGCTATAGTAACCAAGGCGGTCAGGTATTGGCAAAAGAATAGACAAATAGATCAATGGAACAGAATAGATAGCCCAGAAATAGACCCAGACAAATATGGCCAACTGATCTTTGACAAAGTAGCAAAGACAATACATCAGAGCAAAGATGTTCTTTTCAACAAATGGTGCTGGAACAAGTGGACATCCACATACAAAACAAAAATGAATTTAGACACAGACCTTTACCGTTCACAAAAATTAACTCAAAATGGATCACAGACCTAAATGTAAAATGCAAAATTCTAAAATTCCTAGATGATGATATAGAAGAAAACCTAGATGACCTTGGGTATGGCTATGACTTTTTAGATACAGCACCAGAAGCACAATGCGTGAAAGAAATAACTAACAAGTTGAACTTCAATGAAATCAAAAATTTCTCATCTGCTAAAGCCAGTGTTATGAGAATGAGAAGACAAGCCACAGACTGGGAGAAAATATTTGCAAAACACTTATTTAATAAAGGACTGCTATCCAAAATATACAAAGATTTCTTAAATCTCAAGAAGAAGAAAACAAACAACCCAATTAAAAAATGGGCCAAATACCTTAACAGACAGTTCACCAAAGAAGATATACAGATGGCAATTAAGAATATGAAAGGATGCTCTACATCCTATGTCATCAACAAAATGCAAATTACAGCAATGAGATACCACTGCACACCTAACAGAGTGGCCTAAATCCAGAACACTGACAACACCAAATGCTGTTGAGGATGTTGGGCAACAGAACTCTTATTCATTGCTGGTAGGAATGCAAAATGGTACAGCCACTTTGGAAGACAGTTTGGGGGTTTCTTATAAGACTAAACATACTCTTACTAAATGATGCAGCAATCTCACTTTTTGGTATTTACCAATATGAGTTGGAAACTTATGTCCACACAAAAACCTGCACACAGATACTTATAGCAGCTTTATTCATATTTGGTAAAATTTGGAAGCAAACAAGATGTCCTTCAGTAGGTGAATGGATAAACTCTAGCACATCCAGACAATGGAATATTATTTAGCAATAAAAGCAGATGATCTACCAAGCCACGAAAAGGCATGGAGAAAACTTAAATGCATATTACTCAGTGAAAGAAGCCAATCTGAAAAGGTTACATACTGTATGATTCCAACTATGTGACATTCTGGAAAAGGCAAAACTATGGAGACAGTAAAAAGATCAGTATTGCTAGGGGTTGGGGCAAGGGAGAAGGGATGAAGAGATGGAGCACAGAGGATTTTTAGAGAAGTGAAACTGTTCTGTATGATAACATAATGATGGATACATGTCATTATACATTTGTTCAAACCCATTGAAGGTACGACACGAAGAGTGAACCCTAATGTAAACTATGGACTTTGGGTGATTATGATGTGTCAATATAGGTTCATCAGCTGTATAAATGTACCACTGGGAAGGGGGGATATGTTGATAATGAGGGAGGCTTTGCATGTGTAGGGGCAGGGAATATATGGAAAAATCTTTCAACCTTCCTCCTAATTTTGTTTTAAATCTAAAACTGCTCTAAAAAATGAATTTTTATTAATTTAAAATTTTTTTAATAATATAAGGCAAAGACCAAAGAAGTATCAAGAAGTTGAAAATTCCAAACTATTTGGGAGAATTTTAACATATCTTTCTTAATAATTTATAGAACAGGCACTCAAAAAATCAGCAAGGATATGATTTGATAAACCAATTTAATAACATTTGCTTAAAGGACACGTATAGAATACTCAGCAACTGGAGAATGCACATTATCCTCAAGCACACACAGGACATTTACAAAACTTGAACTTACACTGAAATCATGTGCAATTTGTTTTCTGAATATAATGCTAAGAAACTATAAATGAAAATACTAAGATAACTAAAAAATCTTCATTTTATTGGAAATTAAGAAACATCTAAAGAATTCTTGATTCTTGATTAATAATGAAATTAAAAAAAAAAAACTGACCAGGGGCCGTCCGGGTGGTATATTGGTTAAGTTCGCGTGCTCTGCTTCGGCGGCCCAGGGTTTGCAGGTTCGCATCCCCGGCACAGACCCATGCACCACTTATCAAGCCATGCTGTGGCATCCCATATAAAGTGGAGGGAGATGGGCATGGATGTTAGCCCAGGGCCAGTCTTCCTCAGCAAAAAGAGAAGGATTGGCAGTGGATGTTAGCTCAGGGCTTGTCTTCCTCACACACACACACAAAACAACTGAACAATAACAAAAAATATATATACATATTGTAGTATCAGAGCAATAGTTAATGAAATAGAAAAAATGTAAAACAATGCATCAATAAAGCTAAATTTTTTTAATTTAATGAATCCCTGGCAAGTCTGATCATGAAAATAAAAGAGAAAATGCAGATAATCAGTATCAGGAATGAAAACAGCATTAGACGACAAATGATACAGACTTAAAACTGTAGTAAGAGAATGTTATGAATAACTTTATGGCAATACATTTGAAAATTTGGAGGAAATGAAAAATTCCTAGAAAAATAACTTACCAAAACTGCCCTGTACTCTAATCTTAAACCTAACCTTATAGGCAATCAACCAGAAAGAAAAACAAAATTGCAACCTGTGATAGTTTTATTTTTTTAATCATTTACTGAAGAATGTGTCTCACAAAAGATGGGCAAGACCTTTTGGAAGAAATTATAAAACTTTATCAAAAATGTTAAAGAAAAGCTACAAAGATATGCATGAATTGGAAGATTAAATTCCAAAGATTTAAATTCTTCTCAAATTAACTTATTGATACTATGCAATTTCAATTAAATCCCAAAAAGTATTTGTTTACAGAAGCTGACAAGCAGAATCTAAAATTTGTGTGGAAAATCAAAATCCACAAATAGCCTAAACACACTCAACAAAAATGAATAAAGTGGGCAAACTTGCTAAACACCACAACTTATTATAGAGCTGAAGCAAATGAGACAGTGAATATAGTGTGGTGTGGTATGGTGTTATAGGGTATGGATGGGATGGGATGGGATGTAGGGTATGTGTGGTAGTAACTGTAGGGCATGATAGTGTGGAGTAGAGTAAAATAGTCTAGAAAATGACAACTGACAGAGGCCCATGCGTATATGTTAATTGATATTATAAGAGAGATTGCATTCTAAATCAGTGGGGAATAGATAAGACTTTTCAATAAATCTTACTTAATTAATTATCTATACTTGAAAAATTAATTCTGGCTACATCAAAGACCTAAGTGTAAGAAGCAAAAATATAAAACTTGTAGAAGATAATGTAGAATAATATATTCATAACCTTGGATATGGAATTATTTCTTTAAAAATATGCAAAAAGTACTGGTCATGTTGATAAATATATTTACATTAAAATTAAGAATCTCTGTGAATCCAAAATTGTCATAATAGTAGTGAAACGACAAACCACAGAGATGGAGAAGGTATTTGCCACACATATAGCTGACAAAGGTCTCATACCCAGAATATATAACTAATTCCTTAAAATCATTAAAATACAAACAGCCTAATAGAAAACAATAAACAAGAGGCTTTAAGATGTATTTCACAAAAGAAGAAACCCAAATAACTTGTGAGAATATAAAAACGTGCTTAATCTCATTTGGTAGCAGAGAAATGCAAATTAAAATAAAAAAGGCCTAAGAGAGTATTGGAGAATATATAAACCAATGGAACTCTTATATTTTGCTGATTGGAATATAATTTAGTATAAACATTTGGAAAACAATTTGACATTACAGTAGAGTTGAAGATGTGCATATCATATGATCCTTCAATTACACTCCTAGACGTTTGCCCTATAGAAGCTCTTGTACAAAGATAGTCGGGGCAATGTTGTTTTTAATAGCCAAAAACTGGAAACACCCTGTGTGTCCAACAACAATGGAATGGATAAACTCTAATACATCATACAGTGGAATACAGCACAGCAATAAAAAATTAAAAACTAGATCTAAACACAGAAACATAGATGAATGTCACAAACAATATTGAACAAATGAAGACAAAAGAATACCTACAGAATTGTTCTATTTATGTACAGTTAAAAAGCACACAAAATTAAACTATATTGCTGAATACTTAGGTGGTAAAAATTATAAAGGAAGTCAAGAAAGTCAAGGTTATAAACTTCAACATAGTGGTTACCCCTAAGAGAAGTAAAGGATTTTTGAGCAGGACTTCTAATGTACGAGCAGTGTTCTATTTTTTTTTAATGATCAGAGGTCACATGGGATATTTATTTATATAATTATTTTAAATATTTTATATATAATTTATGCAATTTATAATTTCCATAATTATTTCTATATTTATAATGTATTTTATTTATAAATCTCGAAATTATAAACACCTGCTATATGCAAGATTTTGTGTATATTGTATATATATCATGATAAAATAAAAATGCTTAAAAGGAGCTTCCAGTGCTCACTTGGGCAGCACACATACTAAAATTGGAATGATATGGAGATTAAGATGGCCCCTGCACAGGGATGATAGGAAAGTTCATGAAGCATTCCATGTTTTGCTTTTCTTTCTAATGTTCATGAAGGACAAAACTAAGGCTCTGGTAAGCAAGGTGACTTGCCTAATTGAGGGCCCTTCTAGCTTCAAACCCCACCCCCAATTCCAACTCCAACTCCAAAAATAAAAAAAGAGCTTCCACAGATCAACATTTATGTAAATAGTTTAAAGTTTTTAATTTTATAGGGAAGACCTGTAATGCCTATCTTGACTTCTTTCTCCACTGCAGTGTGAATAAATAAGTAATGCTTTTACCTATCTTTTCAATTAAAAGAAATCTATGAATGGAGGCCCTGATCCATTTACAAATGAAATTCTTCTACATAAAAAGATATCTTTCTAAAGACAGTACAATAAAAGATAAAAATTTTGCGTTAATTAAGTATCCACTTAGAAAACTTTTAAATCTTCAGCAGGCTATGGGGATACTTGTTTAAATTATTACCTGGAGAAAACAATAAGTTTGGGGCCAGGTTTATTAGTGTCTAATATGTTGTCACTCAAGTTGTGAAAGAAAATTTTTTTACTTATATTTACTTATTGATTTTTATAATGCAAGGAATGTTTTAATATATATTCAGTATTTCATATGATATCTCTGTGTGTAACAGAAGTATATCTGTTTTCTTCAGCTTGACAAATATAGAAATCATCGGATACAGAAAATTAATAGACAATGAGAAACGCATTATGAATGTATAGACATATGTGATATAAGCATTTCTGTTTTATAGCTTTGAAAAAGAACAGTGACTACAATAATATAAAAAATGTTTAATTGGGTTCATCAAGCCT
The DNA here is from genome assembly GCF_020826845.1 of Diceros bicornis minor. Lineage (NCBI taxonomy): Eukaryota > Metazoa > Chordata > Mammalia > Perissodactyla > Rhinocerotidae > Diceros > Diceros bicornis. The sequence goes on along the minus strand of NC_080764.1, from coordinate 35,467,488 downwards.
CTATCATCAACGTATCAATATCATGCCACTTACTGGGGCTTCTTTTGCTATGAAACTAGTAGAGGAAATAAACCATCTACTTGTCCCTTAATTAATACATCAGTAGAATTAGAATTAGAGTCTTTCTACTAAAGAGTAGAAACTTTTAGATATGGCAGGGACACAAAGTCTAAAACTACACAAAAAACAAACAAATAAACAAATAACAGGTGTCAGTAACATTTATGTGGCCGCTATGATCATGTTATTTTGAAAGCCAACCTACTTACATCATCAGACTCTCCATTATTCTATGGGGAGGGCCCTAGTTTGGATGACCTACTATATTAACACTCCCTGAGGGAGTCTAGGTTGGATAGAGGAATATTTTCCAAGGATAATTAAATTGAGAGAGTGAAACAGGAGAGAATCATGTCGAGGAAACCTCCTTCATGGTTATTACTGAGAAATTGATAAAAATTATTTGAAATAACTTCAAATCAATTAGGACTGTATACCCTTCTTATCTTTTGGAAATTAATTTTTCTTTATAAAGACACGCTAAAATCCTCACATATTATGAAATAAAATACATTAAAAAAAATACCTGTTACAGATTTAGAATTCTGGAAAAGAGGACTTCCTGGACTCACCCCCAGAAAATTGTTGTCTAGTTTTGTGGTTAATTCTGGAATCTTCCCCTCCTGCCAGTGACCCCCTGGAACCTTGATCTTGGCCGGAATACAGAGACTTCTACAGATAGGCTCACCTCAGGGTACGTGAATCTTAGCCCATGGCAATTGAGACAGCGTTAAGACTATGCATAATGGAGTTCATTTCACGTTTTTAAAAAAAAAAAATACAAAAATGGCTGCAGTTGTTAAATCCTTACTATATGTTAGGCATTATAGGTGTTCTATTATTTTATATTGTTATTTTACACATTTTAAAAGGATTGAAAACTAAAGTAGAGAGAAGGTAAATAATTTGCCCAACATTAAACAGCTGGTAAGTGAAAAAGCCAACTTACTGTGTGCAAGTTAGTTGCTAGGCAGATAGAAAGATGGATAAGGTATAGCTTTTCCTTTATAGACTGAATTAATTTATACTATAACTAATTTCTCATATGTCACAATTACAAGGCCTCTTCTAATGGAAAATTAAGTGGTGTGCCAGATTGATAGAAAACAATAGAAAGCAATCTTAAACAATGGCTACTAGGTAGTTCTAAAAACTATATCCTGTTGACGTTTATATTAGTATTACTTAGAAATGGATAAATCTGCCAACATGATGGCAAAGAAGGCCCAGTATTACTAATGTTTCCTTTTACGTCAGGCTCCAGTAGAGCATGGCACAGTGCTGTTACTGATCTTATCATTTAAAACTTGGATATTTTGTTCATCATGGATTTCGCATTAATTTTTATTTTAAAATATTATATTAAAATATTATTTATCTTGATTACTGAGTTTTTTGTCACCTCCTTAAATTTAGTGCCTAAAGCAAGTATCTTATTTGTCCAACTTGCCTTACCCTAGTCCCATCCCTGGTTAACAGCAAACATGGTGACACATTATATGTTCATATCGATTTGACTTTAATAAACTGCAATTTTCTTGAGTTATGCGGCTCTCACAGAAGAAACTGAGAACCACACTTTATGTAGTATTTGGTACTCCACTATAAGGATATTAATGAGGAGACACAGCTCAACTGAACAATGCAAAACCTATCCTTTCAGGTAGAATTATACAGAACACTTACTATAATAGGTTAATAAGCACAACTACATCCACTTTATAAAGGGATGTTTCTGGTTATTCTGTAGGGATTCACTTAAATATAGCAATTCCATAATATCGAAAATTGTATCTGCAAAATCCATATATTTTAAAAGATATGATTTAGTAACTTATTTTTCTTTACTTTCGTAGAGGTCATTCATACACTTTATGTACTACCCAGCCCCCTAAACAGACAAATTTTGAAAATTATTTCAAATGTCAGAAACTAGCAAGTATTTTTCATTCTAGTATTTTTTTTTTTGCCCTCTCTGCCATAAAATATAGTGAAATATGTAAAGGAGTGATTAGTGCTGCAGTTAGCCTTTGACCCTTACATACAGCTTTGGCTTGATTCCCAAAATTTCTGTTTAAACTTTTTCACCAACAATCCTTTTCTTTATTCCTGAAGTCATTTTTCCTCAGTGATCAATTACATATATATTTAAATATATTTTAAAAGAATAGGGATGTTGCTTGTCACACACAAATGGCTCTTAGAGGGTTGTTGGTTTCATGCCAGTGCTGTCAACTTTCCAACAACAGATTGGGTTGGTTAGGGAAGATGCCATAAACAGCCTATTGACAAGTATTTACACAGATGTTAATGAACTTAAAATTCTGTTAGTGTAACATTTATGCCAAACTCCCAATTTTATTTGTGCTTTATTTGTGAGGTATGATGCAATAACTTCTTTTAATAAACACGTAAAGACCACTTATGCTTTATAATGTAAATCGTATTTTTAGTATTTCCAGCATAAGATACATAGAACCAGCCATTTATCAAAGTTCCCCAAAATATTTCCATCACATGAAGCATTTTGCTCAGCTCGCAACCATGTCCTCCAAAAGCTTTTGGTAAAGAAATGAACTCATCTCCATCCATGAAACCAAGAGTGTTTTATTATATTACTGAGGAAGGCCATTAAGGGAAAAGAAAATAGTCATGGGAAAATTGCCATATGTATTAAAAATATAAATAATTACCTTCTTTTTGTGTGCCCCAAATGATAATTGAATCTTAATCTCCCTGTATATAAGATATTATGCTATACTAAAAATTTAGAAAACTGATTTATTTGAAGCGTATGGGTTTAGTGAACACTTATTTTGCTTTTTATGAAGAAAAGAATAATATTTCCATTAATTTAAAAAAAGACTTCATTTCTTTTAGTAAACTTCTTAAAGCTGGACTACTTTCCTCTAGGATTGTGTACATTATAGGCATTTTATAAAGTAGCCTTATATGATGGAGTGGTTTTACTTTGTTTTGTTTTTTAATTGCTACGTTTAGTTGTCAATTTTTATCCCAGTCTAATTCTAACTTTCAGAGCTGAAATTTCTTTTATAATAATTAATAATGTTTAAATATGTGTTATTCTCCACAATGCACAGGTTCATCTATATGCTAAAAATCTAAATTCCAGTTCTGCATTTCTCAGGGCACTGAGAAAGTATTAATCAGCTATGAAAATTATTCCTTTATTTCACCAATATTTGTTGATCACCATCCTACTACGTACCACTTAAAATGCTTGTATCCTAGTAGGCGAAACAGGCACATGAATAGGAGAGTAAATATGATGTAATAAATGCTATCATGGGGTCTCTATAGGATCCTTTGGAGGACATCTCTAACCTAATTTGAATAAGGAATGCAGTTTTGGAAGATCAGGGGCTTACCCCAAAGAATGTAATTTCTAAACTGAGACCTGAAGACCTGAAGCACACCACTGGTAAAGTAGATAATACCAAGACCTTATGGGTCTATAGGCAAAAAAGACTATTTTTAGTAATTATAATATATCTGGGTGATGGAGTCAGGAACCTAACGGATGTATCCAAAAGTATATTCAAGGCCAGTATGCTATCCAAAAAATTTTGAACATTATCCAAAGGCAGTGGAGAACCAGAAGTTTAACCTATGAAATAGCATAATTAGATTTTTACTTTAGTGAAACCATCTGCAGTTATGGAGATATATACCTGAGAGCAAGACCAAAAGCAAAAAGACTAGTGAGAAGGCTGTTACAGTAATTCAGAAGAGATGATGGTAACCTAAATTAAAATAGTGGCAATGGAAATACAGGAGATTTGACAGATTGAAAAGAATTTAGGGAGTAAATTATGCAGTTGGAGGGTGAGGAAGAATGTTGGTTCAGTACAACACTCTGGTTTCTGAGGAGTCCATTGACGATGGTGGTAGCATTATAGGAACTTGGAAAAGGTGGGATAATACATGAGTTAAGCTTTTTTACATACTTGGTTTAAATTATCTGGGGGATACTTAAATGGAGAGGCTTTGGATGGATACATGTTTCAGAGGGAGATGAGGAAGTGATTGAAGAACTTGAATGAATATCCTCATACAGGAAGAGAATAGCCTAAGAATAAGATGGAGCCAGGATAGAACCCCAAAGAAGAATGCTGAGATTGGAAGAAATGACAAGGGAAGAGGAGCCTTGAAGGAGAGTAGGGTTTAGACAAAAGGTCAGAGAAAAACAAGGAGAGTGGAAAGAAACAAAATCCAGAGGAAATAAGCCTTTTAAGAAGGAAGGAGTGGACAATAGTGTATAATATTACAGAGGAGTCAGTAAGATGAGAACTTCGAAAAGTCCCAAAGATTTGGCAATATTAGTGATCTCAGTGCAGACAGTTCCAGTGAAATGATGTGGGGAGGAAGCCACACTGCAGTGGGCTGAAGCATGAATGGCAATAAGTCAGTGGAGACTGGGCTTTCTCTATTATTTTAAGAAGTTTATCTAATTAGGGAAGGAGAGAGAGAAGAGTAGCTAGAGGAGTAGGTAAAAAGCTGTGTTTGAGAGGTATTGGAAATACAGAAAAAAATATTGATGGCAAGAGATCCTAGATTATATGGAAGGATTGGGATTCAGAGCACAGTTGAGGGCATTGGACTTAGGAAGAGGGGTGCCTCTTCTATTGTGACGGGTAGAAAATGTACCTTTGCACTTATGTCACCATACACAAGCCTGCTCACTCCTGTTCATATGGGGGCAGTGGGGATAGAAAGGAGAAGCCAGATATTAGTGAGATATCCAGCAGGTGGGCTAGACCTAGTTTCTGATTAGATGTTAGTACTTAAGGAAGGAGCAGCGAGGTTAACTCCAGAATATCTGGTCTAGGTGACTTGGAATTCAGGGGGAAAAACAGTCTTAGTAGGATGACGATGGTAAAAACAGTTGTGATTCTGAAGTTCAGCTGGATATTAGAACAGGAATAGGAAGAAGTTGATGATATTAGCCCTTTAGGTATCCAGTCCTCTAGGCTACTAGCCCCATGAGGTAACAAACAATGTCTATCTAGTTGACTATTATTGGAAGCCAGCACAGTGCCAGGCATAGATGGGGGTGGGGCTCCCAAATACTTGTAGAATGAGGAGTACCAAAGTCTAAAAGAATCTATTAAAGAGCCTGAGAGAGAGCACATGAACTCTGGTGTTCCAAAGTTCTGCCGAGAAGAGATTTTTAAGACAAAGGAAATGGCCTGTGTAGCTGAATTCAGCAGAGAGGTCAATGAAGATAAGGAATAAATGTGTTTGTTAGATAAGACAGTTTAAGACCTTCTTAGTAAGGACATTTTCAATTTGACAAAATCAGATTGCAACAAATTAAGGAGGGAATGGAAAGTGAAAAAATAGAGACAGAGAGTAGACTTCTCTTAAAAGAATTTTATTAACCAATATCTTTTGGTGTGAAAGACAAAATATTAGAAGAGTATAGAATTTGTCCCTGAAATCTTATATCTCATTTCATATAAGTTTATTGAATTGAGAGACACAAACCCATACATTGTGAGGGGGAAATGGCTTGTACTTTAGAAGATATTTAGCAAATAGATAAATTTGCATGCCTAGAGAAAAACAAAGTTGATGCTTTTGAAAGTAGAGAAGAAACTAAAATCAAACCCTGGACAGGAGAAGATATTTGCACCAGTGATAACAGAAAAAGGAGTATGAATGGCCAGTTGAAAACAAAAACGGAAATACTAGGACCCAGCAGATAAGTGGGGAGAACAAGAAAGATATTTTATACAATATGACGTATAATTAATAAATAATCATATGGAATAACGTTCAATCTCACTAGCAGTAAAGACATATAAAGTAAGACCATATTATACATATTTTTGTCAAATTATCACCAGCTTTAAAATACTTAATATGCCAGTGTTGACCAGGGACTCAGTGAAATGAGCAACCTCATATATTATGTGGTAAATTGGTGAAAGGTTTTAAAATAATTTGACAGTATAGATTATATCAAGTTCCTCAAAATACTTATAGTTTTAGACATGTTATCTCTAATTCCACCTGAAAAAATGGATTAATTAAATGAGATACTAAAAAACCTGTCATGTAAGAAGTTGGTACATCATAGTACATAACCGCTAAGATTTTGTTTAAGATGAGATTTCCATTACATAGAATGCATTTATTATAGTACCACCTGAACAGTAGGACGTATAGAATACATACAATTGTATGTAAACAAAAAATAAAACAAAATAAATCTATGAAAAAAGAACTATAAGGAAATGCCTTAAAAATGTTATCCAGTGGTTGTCTTTAGATAGTGAGATTTTTGTGGATTTTCTTTTCTTTTACTTTTTACTTTTCTGTATTTGTTAAATTGTCCATGATGAGAATGTATTATTTTAATGATAAAAAAGTTTAACAATTTGTTTAAATAAAATTACTCAAATTTGTGTTTTGAAATCAGAGAGCATATATAGACAGTAGTAACTAGGGGACAACAGGAATCAAATAAAAACCTTTTTTCTTAGGTTGATAATACAAAAAATTAATGAATCAAGACCCAGAGAAGTAGGAAAAGACAGTAAGTAAAGGATTTCACTTTCTATGAGCAGAATGATGCTTGTTCTAAAACTGAAAGGAAGGATTTATTTGGTAGCTGGACTAGACACTGATAAGCATCCGTTGAGTAATTTAGGTCACCATTATTCTTCCTACCCAAGATGCTAAAAGCAGGACTTCTGCAAGCTTCAAAGAGTAAATCTTACTTTCTTCTTCTTAGTGACAGGAGGGATCCTGAAATGGTTTAGCCAAAACAGAATCACTTCCTCCAGTATTTGAATTGCAATCTCTTTGAGTACATCCAGCCAACTGCATCACTGTGCTTGTTCTGTTTCTTACACTGAGCTCATGCCAATCTACCAATCTGTGCCTTAGGGTTAAATGGTTAATATGAATTGGACCCTTACAGTGAAATTTGTCATCTTTCCTCAAGGATTTTTGTTTAGAACCTTGGCAGAGTTCTGATGTAAAACCACTTAGGGTTTATGGAATGTTGTTTAGAGTTGAGGAGAACTTTCCAAAAATAAGAACTTTAAAAAATGACTATTGCAAGTATGTGTCACTATTTTTAAGAACAGAAAGACAGAGATAATTTTTATTTTTAGCTAAAAGTACACTTGTAACAGAAGGATTCTCTACATATCAAGAGGAGGTAAGGTTCCAGCTATGGGCTCAGTTGATGATCTTGGTCCCTGAGTCCTTACTATTTTCTGTCACTTCACTTACTGGTCCAAGATCTGGTCTGGTCAACGAAGAAAGGCAGATAAAAGGCTGGATTCTGCTAGAGAAGAGACAATTCTGTGCAGTAACTGGGTGTGACAATGCCAGATCTTCCCTTTATTTGAGTCTCTCTCATAGTTTCTGTACACCCATAAGGCCATTTATCAAAATGGTGTCTGCTGATGGATTCAATGGTCACCCCTCCTCTCATGTGAAGTAATTGTCCTTCCAATATAGCAACTATGAAAGTGTTGGCTTAAGCTCGGGATACGAGAAATGTGGCTGTTTTAGAAACATAAAGTGGCATGAGAAGTAACAGGAAGTAAACTCTGCTAAGTAACATAGAGTTTAGAAAAATAAACATCCTGACTTTTAGCTTTCCTGACAACTGGCTCCAATATCTCTTTGGATTGAAAATTGGCGTCATTTCACTAATTACTACAGCAATTTTTAAGGAAAAGAAAAGAAATGATAGATGTATCATCCTTAACATATTCAGAATGAGAAATGTTAAAAGCTTGTGTGTACATGTGTAAGTGTGTGTGTGCACATGCACCAAGCATTCAAAATAGGGTTTGCACCATGCTTCATTTGTTTTGCAAACAGTTTGCAAATATAAAGTGACTTTCTATGATCTATAGTGAAAGAATACTCAAAGTAATAAATTGACATTTTAAATGTCATGTTTTAAGTTATAGAATTGTTGTGAGTTTGATTACCATTGAGTTAGTTTTCAAGAGAGACCTTTGTCTGGTGTACTGTCAATCAAGCCTACAAAGCTAACAAGTCCCTAAACATGGTGAGGGCCCCAAAAAAGAAGCGGTCTAAAGATCAAGTCCATGGAGGAAGGCTCTAAAGCAACAGGCCCTCAGTGCAGCTCTGAAATGCATGGCATTGACGTAGCAGCAATGTCTGCAAATTTAAAAAAAAGACACAAACATATATATAGTAAATTTTGCATTTCAATGTAAGGATTGGATTTTTATTTTTATTTACTCTTTTATTTTCTTTTATACTTGTTACCTTGCATTCTTACTTTGCATAATTTCTCCTCTTGCATATTTTCCATACCCAGCTTCATTGTTATGCTTCTCCCCTCCATCTTTGAAATAGCTGCTCTGGCATAACCACAGATTCTCTAAACCTGATATAAATTATATTTCTATCTTAAAATGTTGTATTAGCTTACACAAATCAAGCTTAGCTTTCTATAAAATAAAAACTCTGTTTCAAATACCCTCAATATAATTTATAAATTCTACATATGGATAAGCCTAGTATAAGAACAATTAAACTTTAAAATAAGCCTGAAAAGACATTAGAATGGACAGATATTCTTTTTATACTAGAATTCTATTGTCTACCAAAAATAATTCTTTGAATTTTCTAATTTAAAAACTAAAAAACAAGCCTTATAAAATGTTGGTTACATTAAAACATTTCCTTTATTTTTCAAAATAGGTGGGTTTGAAACTCAAACAGGAAAAATACTTAATCTGTAAGTGCCTGACATTATTTTTCTTACAGATGATTTTTCTCCCATGAATTAGTCTTTTCTTTTTTCTTCCTTATGATAAAATTATTGGCCTACACTGAACTGCTTGGCCAAAATCTTATCTCTTTACATAACAAATAAATATTCCATATTTCTTTCCCAGGGAAGGAAGAGCAATTTATCTACAAGGATACCACTGCAAATGAAAAATTAGCAAGGAGTAAAGAATATACATACCAATGGCTCCACACACAGGTTGGGGTTCATGAAACAACTAGTTCCAGAAATATGAAATGGTGAGATCATTTCCTTTAAATTAGATTTTTATATTGTAAACACCTCTTGGAAAGTGAAACCTAGGTTAATTGTGCTAAAACAAACATGACTTTATAACTAAAGGCCAATACACCACATTACCAGGTTATAAAAAGGCCTCTTATATAGGATAGACTTAATCACTCTTTATATTTTTCACCCTAAAATGTTTGAGAACTCTATCTTTGTAATGCTTAAGATCAACAGATGAACCACGCAAATGATTCTACTTTAAAAGTAAAATACATGGTATCCATTAACTGTTTATAAATATCATATGTATTGGAAGTTATATTTTATTTTATGTTATTTTTGTTATCATTTATATTTGGCAGTTAAAATTATAACTCAACCCTGACACTGTCACTTTACTAGTCATGTAACTAATTTTCAGTGATGTCTTAATATTTCAGTTTCCTCTCCTTTATAGTGAGATCTTATCTATCTATCTCACAGGAGAGAGGTGAGCTTACAAGGTTGAGGATATCAAATGTTTATATCCCTTAGCAACAAACAAGGTGCCTTGAACCTAATAAGTAATCAATTAATTTTTATCACATTAGCATATGTATTAGTTTGCTAGGGCTGCCATAACAAAATACCACAGATTGGTTGGCTTAAACAGCAGAAATTTATTTTCTCAGAGTTCTGGAAGCTACAAGGCCAAGATCAAGGAGTTAGCAAGTCTGGTTTCTTTGGAGGTCTCTCTCCTTAGCTTGCAGATGGTCACCTTCTCACTGTGTCCTCCCTCACGTGATCATCCCTCCATCTGTGTTGTCTATGTTCTAATCTCCTCTTTTTACAAGGACACCAGTCATATTGGATTAGGGCCCACCCATACGACCTCATTTCACTTTACTCTTTCAAGGCCCTATCTCCAAATATAGTCACATTCTGAAGTATTGAGGGTTAAGACTTCAACACATGAATTTTGAGAGAACAAAATTCAGCCCATAACAAGGTAATATAAAGCATGTATGTACATAACCACTGAACCAAAATTTTAAGGAAATAAAAGTCCGAAGATAATATTTTTGACATAAATTTTCAATATTTTAATTTTAGCTACATATATCCACAAAACAGTAAAAAAACAGAAGTGCTCATATAAGCACTTATTAAATATATAAACTGATATTGAATCTAAATGTAGATGACACTAGGGCCGGCCCCGTGGCTTAGCGGTTAAGTGCGCGTGCTCTGCTGCTGGCGGCCCGGGTTCGGATCCCAGGCCCGCACCGAGGCACTGCTTCTCCAGCCATGCTGAGGCTGCGTCCCACATACAGCAACTAGAAGGATGTGCAACTGTGACATACAGCTATCTGCTGGGGCTTTGGGGAGAAAAAAGGTGGAGGATTGGCAATAGATGTTAGCTCAGAGCCGGTCTTCCTCAGCAAAAAGAGGAGGATTAGCATGGATGTTAGCTCAGGGCTGATCTCCCTCACAAAAATAAATAAATAAATAAATAAATAAATAAATAAATGTAGATGACACTTTGGAAATGTTTCCAGGCATTGTGAGTAATAACTATTTAAATGAGTTACAAACAAACAAAATCCTACAATTATGAGGGTTAAAATTTAATTTAGCAACAAGTTAAAATGTGTAAAAAAATGAAACCTTTTTTAAACAATATATATGAATTGAAACCTTCACATGTAGTCACTTCTATTTATGTAATTCTTTTAAAAATATTGAAAAAAAGTTAAGAATGAAAGTAAAATTAATATAACATTTTGTAATCTGTGTCCTATTTTATTGTGAGCAAAGAAAGTAGGAATAAAGCAATCAACATTTGAGAATTTTTTTATTTTACTATTTTTTAATTAATGCAAGCACAATTTCTTTTATGTTGGTTTTAATCAATTTAGCATAATTCATAAGATGACATTCTTGGAACTATAAACAAATATAATATAACCCATAGCTTACCATCTATAGTAACCAGATATAAGAGGTCTGGTTCAGAAATTTAAAAGCATTAGTATACATAATGTGAAAAATATAAGCAAAACGTTTCAGGATGTATTTTAGATATGCTTAAATATTTAGCAATATCCCTCACTTCTAAATGATGTACATTTAAACATATGATGTAATAGGCAATTGTTCATGGATTTTCTCTTTTGAAAATATAATATATAAAGGAATAGATAGTAATATTTTAAAAAGAAAAATTGTTTTCAAGAACATTTCAAGAGTTCTTAAAAAGCCAAATGTCAGTGTTCTAGTTTTAAACATAAGTTAATTGTGAATATTAGTTTTTAGTATTTAATGCATTAAACACACTAGAGCTATTTTAAAAATGGGAAGCTTTGCCTTTCTTATAAGACAAGACATATAAGTAAATGTAAATAAAATATTTGTATTTTTTATAATTTATTAGCTATCATTATTGGTACTTTCAAACTTTTGCTCTTGGTATGTATTTATGTTTGGCAAAGAAGTATGGCATTAAAGTGTTATTTAGAAATTTAAATTTTATGTCAAATTGAATTTTAAAATGACTATGGAAAGATGTAAATTTGTATATATCTTTGCATGTAACCTAATTTAGGAAAACTATTATTTTCATTTTGTAAATTATTGATTTCTCTCAAGCTTTTTATTGGGCATTTCTTTCATAGTCTTCCTCTACATTTATATAATAATATGCTTTCTATTTTTGTCACTATGCAGCAATCACTTCTTGCCTGAGTTAGACCCAGATGTACTTAATGGTGGAAGAGTTCAGCTTGTGGTAAGAAATGTGTTTAAAGTTACAGAAAAATGTTGTAGACATCCATACTCAATAAATGATACTTTAAAATATGTCCATAATAAGTATAAATTATGAAAATGTCACAACTGTATCTATTTGGGGTAATCTCAAAGTACTATGTATTAAAATAATAACATGTTTTCTTGACTTGTAATATAACTTTAAAATATGATATTATTTTAAAATATTAATTCTATATGGCAGATTTTAAAATATTAGCATGCTACCATATTTAAAACAAAATTACTCTGGACAGGAAATTGCATAATGAAATTATTTTCTTGAGTATTTTAAAAGAGTAGGATACTTGAGGGAAAGTACTCTCACAAGTCAAAAACAGACAAAAATTAACAAGTAATTGTGAACTCAGCCACTTTAAGTAATAAGGTGTAAATTATTGGAGCTTTAAGAACAACCAAGTTCTAAACATAGTAACCAGATTGTACACTCTAGACGACATAACTGTTGTACATTGCTCAAGTCAGTAGTGCTATGTGCTATTAGAAGGAAGACTATGTTAACAGAAAGAGAATGGCCAATATGGAGTCTAGAGAAATGGAACCCACAAAACATGAAATTTTCTGTGTGTTTCCAGAAATTTCGAGAGAACAGAGTACCTTAACTAATGACAAGTGTGTGGCCTCCTTGGCAGGTGAAAATGGATGTAGGAGGTGACCCTAACTTTATGACACCTTCCATTTATAACAACCAACTAATACTCCTTGCTCAGATTCCACATTCACCAAGAAAACTAATTATAATTTAGCTTACCATGTAGAATTTAGTATAAAAAGATAATGTACTTTCTGTTGGAAACTAGTATCATGATATTCAGAGCAGTTATATTCATTATTCTCATGAACAACTCATTCAAGGAGTTTTCCTGAGAGAGGAACGAAATTAGGGCAATAGCTAACATTAATGTGTTGATGAAAATATTTATGGAATCTATGCACAGATTTGAAATAATCACCCAGCAAATATTTCCTTGCATTTTAATAGAGATCCCTCTGGCAGAGTGGCATGTAGATTACCCTGGGAAAATTGGTACTTCAGGCTATTAACAACATATATATTACTGATTAACACTTTCGTACAGATTGTTGAGTGGCAACTTTGGAGCAAGAATGGAGAGTATAAAAGTGTTCAGGAATACCAGGAAAAAGGAAGTGATATTATATTTAATTACTATTATACTTCTAAAAATGAATAGAAATAGATTGGGTAGATTACTAATCAAAATGATTCTATGAGATTAATGCTCTGATATTAATTCTCTTCTTTCATATCCCACTATATTACACTACATAAAATATATGACAAATACATAGCAATAATAAGTGCTTTTTTCATGTTAAAGAGGTACAGCTGAACACAAAAACAACATAAATTGCAGTAGAACAAAAACACTCAGATTTTGTGTGTGTTTGTGAGTAGACACAGGGGAAGGGATCAAGGACTTATGCCAAAAGGATACTGGGCTAATTGAAGCACCAGAGTAGAAATCTTGCAGAGTGTTGGGGAATGAAGACACCCTGCTTGTGCTGGGGAAGTAGAGGTAGATAATTGCACAACTGAGATCAGGCCATAACTAAGAGGAAAATTAGAAAAAAGAAAAAAAAGCTGCAACTGCTGCTACTATAAGATCCTCAAAGACACAGGAATAACACCCATAATAAAAGGACAGAAAATTATGGAACCAAAGCGATCAGATTTTAATTAGAGGACAGATGGATATGCAAATGAGGCTATTATAAATTCTGCAAATAAAAAATATTATCATTGAAATAAACTCTGGACTGGACATCATAAAGAGAGAATTAGTGAATTGAAAAACTATCTACAAAGGAATGATAATTAGATTGACAGCTAACATCATATCAGAAATAATGCATATCAAAAGACAATGGAGAAATTTCTTTTTTTTCTCCTGAGGAAGATTGACCCTGAGCTAACATCTGTTGCCAATTTTCCTCATTTTGCTTGAGGAATATTCTCCCTGAGCTAACATCTGTGGCCAGTCTTCCTCTATTTTGTATGTGGGTCGCCACCACAGCATGGCTGACAAGGGTTGTAGGTCCGCGCCCAGGGAACCGAACCTGGGCTGCCAAAGCGGAGCTCACCAAACTTAACCACTAGGCCACTCGGCCGGCCCTCAGAAATTTCTTAATAATAGGCATAAATATAAATATCATCCAGAATATTCTACATTAACCTTGAAGAGTGAGGACAGAATAAGACATAATCAAACATTCAAATGCTGAGTTTTGAGGAAGCTAATAAATAACATCTCTGTCTTCCAAACAAGATCAAAGCATATTGTATGACAAATGGGAATGAGAAAAATGGAAACAAAATATCATTTTACTTACTTCCAGATATATATCAGAAAGCATGTCATAGATCTAAACAATTGTATTGTTGATTAAACTTATCCCCCCAAACTCCAGGATTTTCCTGCAGAAGACAGTCATGGTTTGGGTTCCCCAGGAAACATACTCTGAGATTCTGATATTTGAGTGCAGGGCATTTATTGGGGAAGGCTTTCAGGAACAACTCCTTTGAGGGATGAAAGAAGCAGGATTGAGAAGAGGAAGAAGGTGAACTGCAATAGAGTTGCAGCAGAGGAAGGGAGCTCTGGTGGCGGGAAGACTCTTTGAGTTGTCCCAGCTTGAGCCAAGAGGACCAGGCTTAACTCTCATGCATCTCCACAGGAGAGGGTGTGACTTGGGCAAGGCAGCTCTCTTCAGCTAAAGACAGTTTCCAGAGAGGGCTTCAGCTGAGAGCCACCAGGCTTCAACTTTCTCAGCAGCTGGAGGAATCTGACTCATTTGTTAAAAGTGATCTGAGTGGAATATGATAATATCCACTATACTCAGGAAATTGTTCATGGATGCAACAACTTAGCATATAAAATGTTTCAATTGTCCCCAAGTAAATCTATAAATTAAAAGCAATTCCAACCAAAATTGCAGCTGCTTTATTAGGAATCTGAAAAATCTCATTCTAAAATATGTATTGATAAACAAAAACTCAAGATTATATAAATCAACTTCGAAAAAGAAGAGCAACTTGTGTCACAAGGTATAAAGACTTAGTTCAAAACTAAAATAATTTGGGGTGCTGGTGCAGGCAGGGATAAATAGACCAGTGGATATGTACAGTGAGTTCAGGAATAGACCTATGACTATATTCAAATGTGATATGTGATAAAGGTGGGAAAGGTCAGATTGTTTGGTAAATAGAAGTCAGTATACTAGCATTGAGAAAAAAATTAGAGCTATATATAGATCAGATACCACTTTTACAATAGTCAAATGGCATTCAGAAGATTTAAAGACTCAAATGTGAAAGGTAAAGCTATGAAACTATATGATCAAATAAAATGATAAGAATATCTTTGCAACTTAGCAGTGAAGAAAGATTTCTTTAAAAAGATACAAATAGTACAAATTATATGGCAAAAAATATTGATTGACTTGATTGTGTTAAGTTAAATATTCCTTCCTGTGAAGGACTTTATAGAAAAGGTTAACAGACAGATTTCAGAGATGGACAAACTATTTTCAGCATCTAAAACTAACAATAGCTCAACATCTAAATATAAAAAGAACTCCTGCAAATGAACGATATAAAGTCAGGTGACTCAACGAAAAAAATATCAATACAATAGAAAAAGAATATATACATAGACAATAGAACATAGTTCACAGCGGTGATGCTTAATGCATATATGAAAAGATGCTCAGTTGTATGACCAGAGGAATAAAAATTAAAACTAAGAAGTTGCATGACTATACTCATCAGAATGGCATAAATTAGAAAATTGGGTAAGGCGAAGTGCTGTTAACAATGTGGAAACACTGATGGATGGCTGGTGAGAGTAGAAGCTGGTACAGTCATTCTGGAAAGAAATCTGTCAGTGTTTCTTAAGGTAGGTCTTTGTAGGCCCCTGTTACTCTTCAATCCCATTCTTGGAGGAAATATATATATATATGATTCTGTATATTAGCAACAAACTTTAGAAAAATTTAATTTAAAAACCTTCCATTCACCACAATGTAAAAAATGTAAAATATTTAAGGAAAAATGTTAACAATAAGATGTGCAAGTCTCCTACAATGATAACTATCAAACATTGCACACAGCAATATGGCTGAATATCAAAAACAATATAGTGAGTGAAAGAAGCCAGACACAAAAGAGTACATACTGTATGATTTTATTTATATTAAGATCAAGAACAGAGAAAACTAACCTAGCCAATGGTAAAAGAAATCAGAATAGTAGTTGCTTCTGAGGACGAATTACTGGAGGGAGGCACAAAGGAACTCTTGGTAGTTATATTAATCAGAGTTCACCAGAGAAACAGTACCCATATGATATATATCTCTCATATTTTATATAAATATATGTGTGTGTGTGTGTGTGTGTACAGGACCTAGAATAGCCAATGCAATCTTGAAAAAGAACAGTAAGATGACTCATACTACTTGATTTCAGGCTCAGACTGGAACTTACACCATTGGCCCCCTCTGGTCTATCTATCTATCTAGAAAATCTATCTAGAGATTTATATATATAAAGAGACTTATTTTATGTATATATATAGAGAGAGAGATTTTATAGATTTATTTATTATAAAGAATTGTATATTATCTATTATAAGGAATTGGCTTATTAAATTATGAAGGCTATCCCATGATCTGCTGTCTGCAAGCGAGAGCCCCAGGAGAGCCTGGTGGTTAGTTCCAGTCTGAGTCTGAAGGCCTGAGAACCAGTAGTGCCAATCATATAAGTTCCAGTCTTAAGACAGGAAAAGACAGTTCCATCAGTCAAGCAGAGAGAGTGAATTCTCCCTTCCTCTACCATTTTGTTCTATTCAGGCCCTCAATGGATTAGATGATGCCCACCCACATTGGGGAAGGCAATCTGGTGAACTCAGTCTGCCCATTCACATGCTAGTCTCACCCAGAAACACCCTCATACACTCACAGACACACCCAGAAATACCGTTTAACCAAATATCTGGGCATCCTGTGGCCCAGTCAAATTTACACATAAAATTAACCATCACAGTAGTCATCTGTAAAAAATAATTGAACAGTGTAATTAGAAAATGAGCAAAGGGCTTAAATAGATACTTCACCAAAGAGAATATTCAGATAGACATAAGCACATGAAAAGATGTTAAACATCGTTAATCAATCCACTAGCGAAGTTATTAAAGCCACTATATGATACCACTATACACCCATTAGAGTGAGTAAAATAAAATACTGACAATACCAAGTGCTGACGAAGATGTGGAGCAACTAGATCTCTCATACATTGCTGCTGAGAATGGTGCGGCCACTGGAAAAAATGTCACTTTCTTATAAAGTAAATAGACAATTATATGACTCCACAATTCTGCTCCGGAGCATTTTTCCTAGAGAGATGAACTTATATTCAATCAAAAACCTGTACATAAATGTTCACAGTAGTTTTATTTGTAATAGCTAAAAATTGGAAAAAACACAAATCTCATTCGATGAGTGACAGGATAAACAAGTGGTGGTACATGCATACAGTGGATATACAATTTAAAAGAATAAAAAGCAACAAACAAGAACAAACTCTTGATACATATGAAGACTTTGATGGATCTCAAAAGCATTATACTGAGTAAAAAAAAGACAATCTCAAAAGCTTACATACTGTATGATTTCATTTATGTAACATTCTCAAAATCATATAATTATAGTGATGGAGAACATATTGGTGGTTGCCAGTGGTTAGGTTGGGGAAAGGGTGTGACTCTAAAGGGAGAACAAGAGAATTTCTTTGAGAAGATGGAATAGTTCTGTATCCTGATTATGGTGGTAATTATATGAATTTATACATGTGATAAAATGTCAAAAGAGGTATAAACAAACCAAAAAAATAGTGCATGTGAAAACTGGTGAAATCTTAATAAGATCTGTGGTTTAGTAATGTTATTGCACCAAGGTCAATTTCCTGGTTTTATTATCACACTTTGGTTATATAAGATATCACTGGGGCAAGCTGGGTAGAGGATATACAGAAACTCTCAGAACCAATTTTTGAAACTTCTATGGGAGTTTTAAATTACTTCAAAATAAAAATGTTAAAGATGATTGAACTTCATGTTTAAGGTCTGTTCCTTTCATTGCGTGTAAATTATAGCTCTATAAAACATTTAAAGTGCCTTCCATGCCCACATGTATTATATAACAAGGCCTCTGCCTTATGATATAAGAAAAGGGGGTTGTGCAATGATGATAATGTGTTAGGAATGGAGGGCTATGCATATCTAAGCTTTCTGCAACCAAAGATAAAAATACTTTAAAATCATTCATATGTCTAGATATTGGTACAATGATGTGGTATGTTCATAGCATATGCAATAATTTTATAATAATTTGCATATTATTCAAACAGTTAAAATGAATGAACTAAATCAAGATCTTGCAGATATAATGTACAGTGAAAAAACCAAGTAGCAAAAAAAAGATATCACTTAACGTTAATTATTTTTTTTAATTTTTTGTTTATTGCAGTAACATTGGTTTATAACATTGTATAAATTTCAGGTGTACGTCATTATACTTCTATTTCTGCATAGATTACATCATGTTCACCACCCAAATACTAATTACAACCCATCACCACACACTTGTGCCGAATTATCCCTTTCGCCCTCCTCCCTCCCCGCTTCTCCTCTGGTAACCACCAATCCAATCTCTGTCTCTATGTGTTTGTTTATTGTTGTTATTATCTACTACTTAAAGAAGGAAATCATACAGTATTTGACCTTCTCCCTCTGACTTATTTCACTTTGCATAATACCCTCAATGTCCATCCATGTTTTCACAAATGGCTGGATTTCATTGTTGCTTATTGCTGAGTAGTATTCCATTGTGTATATATACCACATCTTCTTTATCCATTCGTCCCTTGATGGGCACTTAGGTTGCTTCCAAGTCTTGGCTATTGTGAATAACACTGCAATGAACACAGGGGTGCAAGTATCTTGACGCATTGGTGTTTTCAAGTTCTTTGGATAAATACCCAGCAGTGGAATAGCTGGATCATATGGTAGTTCTATCCTTGATTTTTTGAGGAATCTCCATACTGTTTTCCATAGTGGCTGCACCAGTTTGCATTTGTCTTGTTAATTATAGCCATTCTGACCGGCGTGAGGTGATATCTCATTGTAGTTTTGATTTGCATTTCCCTGATAGTTAATGATTTTGAACATCTTTTCATGTGTCTGTTGGCCATCTGTATATCTTCTTTGGAGAAATGTCTGTTCAGGTCTTTTGCCCATTTTTTAATTGGGTTGTTAGTTTTTTTGTTGTTGAGATGCATGAGTTCTTTATATATTTCAGAAATAAACCCACACATCTATGGACAGTTAATCTTTGACAAAGGAGCCAAGAACATACAATGGAGAAAAGAAAGTCTCTTCAACAAATGGTGTTGGGAAAACTGGATAGCCATATGCAAAAAAATGAAAGTAGACCCTCACCTTACACCATACACAAAAATTAACTCCAAATGGATTAAAGACTTGAATGTAAGACCTGAAACTATGAAACTTCTAGAAGAAAACATAGGCAGTACGCTCTTCGACATCAGTCTTAGCAACATATTTTCAAGCACCATGTCTGACCGGGCAAGAGAAACAATAGAAAAAATAAACAAATGGGACTACATCAAACTAAAAAGCTTCTTCACAGCAAAGGAAACCATCAACAAAACGAAAAGACAACCTAACAATTGGGAGAAGATATTTGCAAACCACTTACGTTAATTTTGAAAGTAATACTCTAAAATTTTTTGAATATCTATATGTAGAAATACTATAAGGTAGCTTAGAAGTGGACTTTGCTTTGCATTATTTTATTTTGCCTTTTAAAAAAACTGTCTTGATCATAAGTAAATAGATTTTATTTTATTTTATTTTTGCTGAGGAAGATTCGCCCTGACCTAACATCTGTCGCCAATCTTCCTCTCTTTTGTATGTGGGCTGCTGCCACAGCATGGCCACTGACAAGTGGTGTAGGTCTATGCCCGGGAACTGAACCCCGGGCCGCCCAAGTGGAGTACGCCAAACTTAACCACTAGGCCATGGGGGCTGGCCCTAGATATTTATTTTTATCTGTGCTATTTAGTATGTCTTAACTTCTAAAAATACAAAATTTTTAAAACAAATACTTAATAAAATCTTGTTTATGAAAAAAAAAGCAGAATAAAGAGGAACTCCTTGTTCTTTATTAGATGAGACAGATTCTGTATTTTTAATTAAGTTGCCTGAGTTGGAGGTGAATCAGGATCCAGATGCTTAGAAGTCATGTTCCAGAATTCATACCCCTCATTTCATTGTGAAAATACGGGAAAAAAAATTACAAACCTTGTAGATGGGGCTACAAATGTGAGCTGTTCAGAAAACAAAGACCTCTGAGAATTTTGCAAAATTACTATTTAATAAATATTTGCTATTGAATTGTACATAAGAAAATTCTTATCCAACATTAACTCAAAACTGTTTATTATGTTATAATCATACAAAATATTTAATATTGCAATTTTTTAGAATTCAACATACATTTTTGTAGAATTTGTTAGAAGCATGGTCAGTTGTGTTTGGTTTTTAAGTGTATCCATTTTGCATGCTATAGAAGAAAAGAAGTATTTTTTTATGATTTATCTATTTGTTAACAGTAAGAGGAACGATGATGTTTAATTTGAAAGCCAGTGTTTTAAGTAATTGAATCTGATTATTAATGCACGAGTGGCTATGTCAGATGAACTAATAGACCTGTAACTAGCCCCTTTATTAAATTTCTAGGTTTGCATTTAAGCTACTAGGTGGCACCATTGTGAAATCATGTATTCCTGTGAAATTTCACTTCTAAATTTGATTCCCTGTTATAATCTGGCCTAATTAGTAACTGACATTAATTGTTTTCTATTTCTGAAGAAACTATCTTTTGGATGTTAAAGCCTTAGATGATAAAATTTTTGAAAGGCACGCATTCACAAATATTTTCTTGACATATAGGTATCATCTTATTTGGAGGAGGGTGGGATTAATACTTTCTAAATAGGCACAATGAAATTATGTCATTGAATTGAAGCAAATAAAACCTGACTTTAAAATCTTGAGGCTTATAGTTAAAGCCTCTTTAGCCAGCAGTAGGGTCACCTATGTGGTTAATATGTTTTTGCTTGTTTTGTAACTGGTCTCACCAAAACTGTGGTGTTGCTTTGGTATTTCCCCCCATTCCTGACTGATTCTTTTTAAGTCTTAGTATTGATGGAGCTATTGTAATGGGAACATTAGACATGTACTCTTGTGTACTAATTGAAATAAAATTCAGACAGAATGCGTAACATTTTTCATACTAATCACAAGTGTAAATTGGAAGCCAATTCTTATTTATTTCATTTTAAACAGTGTTCTACTGATGTTTTTTGACAATGCGGTTGTATCACTTAGCTAGGCACATCAAAAAATGATCGACGTTATAGAATGATTTCTATTCTGAGTTTAGCAATAGCAAACTTGCTTACTTAACAATGAGAAGTTCATGTTTGTAAGGGTGGGAAGGAGGATGTAAAGGAGAAGGGCAAAGTTCTAAATTTGAAAGAAGATGATCTTAATTTGTGTGTGTGTGTGTGTGTGTGTGTGTGTGTGTGTGTGTAGTGAGAACATTTAAGATCCCCTCTCTTAGCAATTTTCAAGTATACTACAGTATTGTTAACTAGAGTCACCATGCTGTACATTAGATCCCCAGAACTTATTCATCTTATAACTGAAGTCTGCACCCTTTGTCCAGCACCACCCAATTCCCCCACCCCTGGCCCCTGGCAATCACCAATCTACTCTCTCTTTCTATGAGTTCAACCTTTTTGGATTCTACATATCAGTGAGATCATATAGTATTTGTTTTTCTCTGTCTAACTTATTTCACTCTGCATGATGCCCTCAGGTTCCATCCATGTTGTCACAAATGGCAGAATTTCCTTCTTTTTTATGGCTGGATAGCATTCCGTTGTACATATACACAATATCTTCTTAATTCATGAGGATGATCTCTAGATTCTTGTTTCATGAGTTTTTGTGGTTCATCATATGGACGCAACTTTTTAACCACAGTGATGGTTTTATGGACTTATTTTGCTCTATTTAAATTTTTTCACATCAAACATTAAGGACAATGCTTTCTCATAGGATTTCAAGCATCCTGTGGTTTGGGTTAAATCCCAGCTACTTTGAGGCTGCTTTGCTTTCCATCATGACATTTTCCCCCACTTCAGGACTGACTCCTGATAAATCCTTACTTAATGATATTAGACATTATGTAAAACAATATTTTATAGGCAAGAAGCAATTCTTTCAACTCTTAGGTTCAGTCCAAGTAGTAACAAAAGTTCAGATGGTAATTTTAGCTGAAATAAATTATCTAATCCTTATGTCCTTAAAATAATATATCTTGAGATGTCTATATATTTACCATTAACCCAAAATTAGACTTAATGTATAATATTTTTATGTTAATAATGGTTATAATGAGAAGGTAGAGATCTTTTGTGACTTTATAGTATACAAATATGGGATGAAAGGCATTTCAGGGAATTTTATTGAGAAGGCTAATACTTATAAGCGGTAAAATATAAATATTGCAGAAAATAATCCAATATGACATTTCTAACATTCAATTAAGAATTGAATAATATACTTGGTAAATAAGTGATGTTAAGCTGTTTAAAGTTCCATCAGTTGCCTTTAAGATTGATTTTCATCAAAATTACTCTACTAAAATGTTTTCTTTTGTTGTACAGACTCAAATAGCAAACCTCAATTTTAAAATCGGCTCTTATTTGCAAAAAATGCTTTGACATAGTGCATTTGTTCTGCCTGGGCAGCAATAAAGGATTGTGGTATCATTTTGAAGAAGGTTGTTTGACAGAGCCTGTTTGTTTATTTGGGGTAATGTGAGCTGCATTCAGAAAATGCCATATTTTGTTTCATGATTGTATACATTCTCTCCTATTGCTCCCAGGCAAGACTTGTAAGCAGAGAAGACACAGATTTAGACCTTTTTTCCATGACCAGTGGAAGCACTTTGTCTGTGAAGAGAGAAAAAAAAAATCAGGCACACAGACACTCAGCGGGATCTTCAAGTAAGTTGTGGTTTCCTTCAGAATTAATTTAGAAATCACAAATGAATTGATGGAACCTAATGCCAACAAGCGTTCTTTTACAGATAGGGGGTAGGATGCCAGCCACCAGAATTGCCCAAAAATGTGTATTTGAATTTTTTCTTTCTTTAAATGTCTTCTTTTGATATAAACAAAATTAAATCATTTCTAAAATTAACAGCATCAGTTTTTATTTTAATCGTATTCTGTGACTCAATGCTCTACACCCCCCACCCACTATGGATCATATTGAATTCTTTGATCATTTAGTTCTAAAAGAATTTTTTAGGTTAATTGTAAAAAGTTGGATTTATATATCAAAGAAGTGTATTTTGGCCTTTTGTCATTGATTTAGTAGATGTTGTAGGTAAAGTTACTATTTAAAGGAAATTATTAAAAATAACAAATTTTAGATAATAATATTATACTGTGAAAACCACACTTTTAAAATTATTTCCATTGAAGAGATGACAGTTTATATTTATTAATGATGATTTTTTACACTTGTAAACCTGTCATATACATCTATTACCTTTAATTAGGGAGATATCATTTCAACAAGAATTGCATTGCAGGTATTAACTCTGAAAAAAGGTAAACATTTAAAAAATATCTATATCTTGTGGTATTTTGGGGTAATAGAGCCTAATTTTTCCAAACTCTTCATTTAACTTACACCCTAAAGACATATTGTTACTTTCAACGCAGTATAGTGAGCCTCAAAAGTCCACGCATTAATTTACACTTCATTATAAGTATTACGTGATTCTTGAAAAAGTTTTATTACTCATTGATATTATAGTTATACACATACAAAGTCAATATTTGATTAAATGTGAAAAATTCAGTGGTCCAGATGGTGCTCTCCAGATAAATGAAAGCTCCAAAATGATTCTGTAACTTTTATTTTTTATCCAGGTACTTGGTATTATTAGATTCTAGTCATTTAAATGCATTAGTACATCAATTTCATTTTGATAAACTTTAATTTGCTTTTGAAATAATAATTTTAATATGTCTAATTTAAAAATATTTCCCAGGCTTCAAAGTTCTTACAGTGCTTGAATTTTCCTTACTTGTTTATAGAATCTGGTCACAAAAAGTTGCTCTAGTCAATATGGTTAAGAAAGAAATATTTTAGGTTTATTCACCCAAGTAAAGTTATTCATCTAGTATAAATTTTCTGCACTATTAACATAATGTGTCAATTACATCAATTTTCAAAATATACATTACATTACAGATGGAAACAACCTGTGCCACATATAATAATGAATAATGCTATATCCATTTTAAGAATTGCATATTACAAACTCACATGATATCAGTTTGGAGCAGTATAGGTAAAAAAAACAAACCAAAAAAAACAAAACAAAAAAAATTGCCTGTCGCTTTACAGAATAATGTATCATCATGTATCATCTAAATGTTAAAACATAAAAAGCTCAATATATCAGCAACTATCCTGAAAATCACAAGCTTCATCTTTCACTTATGTGACATTGAATCATAGATTTTAGAGGATACAAAATCATTATGTAGAGTTCATTTCTTAACACACTCTCTAAGAAACTATCATAAGGCTGTTCTCACTGTAATTCCAATTAGTTGTCAATAAGGAACATTATTGCAAACACAGCTAATCACTAAACACTAAATGATAATTTAAGACAAGCCACTTTAGAAAAATAGAGTTTTTATTAAATAGAATAATGATTATGACTAAAATACTACTTCCCTAACTGCTGTAGTTACTAGTTTACTATAACATCTGCATAGTATAATGGTAAAGAATGTGGGCCCTGACATTAATTTGACTGGATTTGAATCATGACTTAATTTCTTCATCCTTAAAATGGGAATGATAATAGAAGTACCTACTACCTTGCAGAGTTGTTGTTAGGATCAAATGAAGAGCATTTAGAACAATATCTGGCACAAAATAAGTGCTTGATAAATGTTCTTTATAATTGCCACCTGCACATCGTTGCAAGAAGTTATTGAAGTTTCTAGCATCTAGGCACATGGGCTAACTGGCTCTGCTTATAAGAAACCTACTCTTAATAGTTTCTTGACTGAAAAATTTGGCTTAGCCTATTATTTGTAGAAATCTTTTAACCATCAAAGTCCTTGGGTCCCTGGCCTCCATGGCCCTGGGCCAACCACTTACAGCTATGGTATTTTGAAAGCTCTTTTTCATGAAGCTTTTTCTCTGTCTCTCTCTCAAAACTTTGTCACCTTATTAAAGCTAAAGTATTTCTTTTAGCTTTGCAAGCCAAATCTAGAGAGTAGTTTATGGGCCGCAGCTATAAAACTCTTTCAGCCTTTGAACTTTTCTAGTTATTTCTCTTTCAACGTTGCTATAATATTTGTAACATGTATTCTTTAGAATCAGAAAAACTCAGGTTTAAAATCCCAGTTCCACCATCACATATAAGTTGTGTGACCTTGGGTAAATTATTTAACCTCTGAGAATGAGTTTCTGTAAAATGGGAATAATGTCTATCTCATAGAGTTTTAGTGAGAAAGAAATGAGTAAAAATACACGTCAAGCATGTGATATATTGCCTAGCATATAGTAAGGGCTTAACCAATAGTACTTGCTGTTTATATTGTTTGTTATTGCTGTATGTTTTATGTTGCTCTTGCATAATTTTAAACAACTCCAAAGTAGAATTGTCTTCCTTTTCTGTGTGTCAAGTAATACCAGAACCAGTATACTTTCAGCATGCCAGCCATCTCAAACAATATTGTCTTTTCTTAGAGAATTTCCTGTTTTCTGTCCCTTTCCTTTTAAGTCTTTCTGCTTTCTTACCAGAGGTCAAGGAGTCTCCTTCTACCTAGCTTTCTAATCTATTTTATGGTTTAAAAGAAATGAAAGAGGTCACATTCTTATTCAAAAATTGCCATTTATAAAATGAATAGGCCAAGAGAGTTCCTCACTTAGACAATATTTAGGAAAAATATTTTATTTTCTTAAATGGTTTCGATTTTCTCAATTTTCCCACTTAATACTTAAAATAAAGGATGTATTACAATAATAATAATTTTATTGCTATAGCAATTTATAGCTTTACAAATTTCTTTTAATTATCTTTTCTTATTTATAATGATTATTTTTCTTTGACAGCTAATATAAATGAGACTCAGAGAGTTTATTTAATTTGCCTTTGGCACAAAAAATTTAGCAAGAGAAAGAAGCAACTTGAACCTATCTTTTCTTATTCCAAACCCACTTGCTATATTGCCTTTTATTCTTTCATGGACTAAAATATACAGCTTAATTGGTAAGAGTAGAACATAACTAATGTAATTCTTTTCATTAATTAATTCATTCAAGAACTATTTATTGAATGACCACTGCTCACTATATACCTAGTTTAGGTTTTCAGTTGCCTCCTTCTAGTCATCTCTGCACTTTCCAGGACATACTCTATTTTCAAAGTTAGCCAGGGATTGAGAATCCACAATACCTCTGTAATAGTGCAGAATCAGCTGAGAGGCAACTTCTTCTTTGAGCATGTCTAAATTCTCATGGAACATAATCCCTGTTCATATGGGACTGAATTTTCTGAATATGTAAAAAAATATTTTTCAGAAGTGAAGCAGCTAATGTAGTTTAAGTGAGTGAGGAAGGCTTGTTGGAGGCAATATTCTTGGTTTGTATCTAGAATGATATTTGGGATTTAAGGAAGGAAAGAAGTGGAAGAAAGCCATCTAAACAAAAGCAAAGGGTGAAATATGAATATATATTTGTGGAACATTGAGGAGTCTGTCTGGACCAAGAGCTTCCCATACTGTAAAATAAGTTTGGATTAAAAATGAAGCCTAGTTTCAGGTAAGTTTGAAAGTGAAGTGGAGGAACTAGACTTTCCTACTGATAATGAATAACTAACAGAGATTTCTGAAAATACCTTAGTGTTTTAGAAACCTTAAGATCAGTTGAAGAAAGGTATTCTGAGTCGGTCCTAACATTATACAATGCTGCCAATATGCTGACAAAGTAATTGAACAGCTCTTACCAAAAAAGATTAATTTTGGTTATCCATACAAAGCGAAATAGTTTACTAGATGTCAATACCCAATAATATATGCAGACTGAGAGACCGAAGGTGGTAGCTAAAGCAAAAGTAGATTGCAAAGATGACCATTCAAGTTTACTCCAAATTTACTAAGCACATTCCCTTAACATAATTTTAAATTTGCAAATCAAGAATTATTAGCATGTTGTATATTCATGTATGTCTGTATGTATATACACACACATATATATGGATATCCGATTTGTCCATAGCTGCAGTATATATATATAATATGCATTTATAATCCCTCACTGAGTAAACTTAAGACTTAAATATTTTTGCATATATCTGTGGGTCATTATATAAACCACGTGTCATGATAGCAAGCAATTACCTGCCTAAAATGTGCCAAATACTACACAGGCCATTAAGAAAGTACAAAGATGGAGAAGCACAAGATCTAGAATAGCCAGCACGATAGTAAAGGAGAAGAACAAAGTTGGAGGACCGAAACATCCAACTTCCATACTTACTATAAAAGGAAATGCAAATTGAAACAATGAGATACCACTCCACACCTATTAGAATGGCCAAAATCCAGAACACTGACAATACCAAATACTGGGAAGGATGTGGAAAATCAGGAACTCTCATTCACGACTGGTGAAAATGCAAAATGGTACAACCACTTTGGAAGACAGTTTGGCAGTTTTTTAAACAACTAGACATACTCTTACCGTATGATCCAACAGTTATGATCCTTGGTATTTACCCAAAGGCGTTGAAAACTTATGTCCACACAAAAACCTGCACATAAATGTTTATAGCAGCTTTTTTCATAATTGCCAAAGTTTGGAAGCAACTAAGGTGTTCTTTAGTAGGTAAATGGCTAAATAATCTCTGGTACATCCAGATAATAGAATATTATTCAGCGCTAAAAACAAATGTGCTACCAAGCCATGAAAAGACATGAAGGAAACTTAAATGAGTATTACTAAGTGAAAGAAGCCAATCTGAAAAGGCTGCATACTATATAACTCCAACTATGTGACATTCTTAAAAAGTCAAAACTATGGAAATAGTAAAAATATCAATAGTTGCTAGGGGGTTGAGGGAGAGGGGAGATGAATAGGTAGAGCACAGAGGATTTGGGGGCAGTGAAAATACTCTGTATGATACCATAATGATGGATACGTGTCATTCATTATACATTTGTCCAAACCCATAGAATGTATGAAACCAAAAGTGAACTTTTGTGGACTTTGGATGATTATGTTGTGTCAATGTAGATTCATCAATTGTAACAAAGGTACCTCTCTGGTGGGGGATCTTGATAATGAGGAAGGCTATGCATGGGTGGGGTCAGGGGTTATACGGGAAATCTCTGTACCTTCCCTTCAATTTTGCTCTGAACCTGAAGCTGCTCTAAAAAAATAAAGTCTTAATAAAAGTCGGAGGGAAAAAGAAAAAATGGGAAAAGAAAAGGTCAGGAAGGTGTTCCTTGCCAGCTATTGCCTGATATTTACTTCGGAATAAGTAGGATTTAGATTTTAATTTTATAAATGTAAATTGTCCAGAGTTAAGGAGGCAGAAAGTTAGAGAGCTGAGACTCAAATCTGGGTCTTCTGATTCTTAGAGTAAAGATATCAGTTGTTTCCCATCCAACTTTTCTGCACCATGAATATTTTGTTTCTATCTCAACATAAAGATGGAAGGAAAAGATGCTATATAAATTATGATTTCTTTCAAAAAAAAAGAAAGTACAGAGATGAATTGTATGTGCTTAGCACATAGAAGGCACTTATATTAAGAGAATAAATGATGGGCCAGCCCGGTGGTATAGTGGTTGGGTTCACGTGCTCTGCTTCGGCAGCCCAGGGTTCTCGAGTTTGGATCCTGGGCACAGACCTACACATCACTCATCAAGCCATGCTGTGGCGGCATCCCACATGCAAAATGGAGGAGGATTGCCACAGATGTTAGCTTAGCGACAATCTTCCTCAAGCAAAAAGAGGAGGATTGGCAACAGATGTTAGCTCAGGGCCAATCTGCCTCACCAAAAAAAAAAAAAGAGAGAGAGAGAATAAATGAATATATCAGCCATTGTTGCTTTTCTCCTGTATCATATATTCATATTGCCTTATTTTTCAATGGATATTGTCTTCTCCAGAACAAGGGAAAACATTTCCATTAACATTCTATGACCTTCTCTCCAGGGCCGGCCCCGTGGCGTAGTGGTTAAGTGCACGAGCTCTGCTGCTGGTGGCCCGGGTTCGGATCCTGGGCGCGCACTGACACACCGCTTGTCAGGCCATGCTGTGGCGGTGTCCCATATAAAGTGGAGGAAGATCGGCAGGGATGTGAGCTCAGGGCCAGTCTTCCCTCAGCAAAAAGAGGAAGATTGGCATGGATGTTAGCTCAGGGCTGATCTTCCTCGCGCGCACACACACACACTAAATAAATAAATAAATAAATAAATAAATATGACCTTCTCTCCAAACTGTGGTATGAGATTTAGACTAATGGTTACAGATATCAAAGAAAGGTTGTAATATATTATAAATAGCACTCTATTGTGGAATTCAGTCAACATGAAGATAGGATTTTGAAGGGCTTGGCCTCTATCGGGGAGGAAAATCTCTCTCAGAAGCACTAAACAGATTTCCTTTCAGATTCTGTTGGCCATAGCAGTGTCATACTAATTTTTTATGTTTATTGTTTATTCTCCTTCTCCCCTGCTAGCATGTATATTCAGGAGGGCAGGGAATTTAATGAAGTATCCTAGGTACCTGGAACAACTCG
Source organism: Diceros bicornis minor (assembly GCF_020826845.1). NCBI lineage: Eukaryota > Metazoa > Chordata > Mammalia > Perissodactyla > Rhinocerotidae > Diceros > Diceros bicornis. The sequence continues at coordinate 35,437,559 of NC_080764.1, read as the reverse complement.
CTGGCATATGGTAGGTCCTGTGATGTATATTTGATGAGTGAATTATTGGATGAATATGGCCATCCTTTAGCTACATAAGGGCTAGAAAAGAGAGTGTCTACAATTTTCATGCTCCGTAGTGAGAGGCAGGCTGTACTGACAAAGAAGAAAGGAAGACTGACATTCAACAGTGTCTGCCAAAGCTTCTCAGAGCACCTGACCTGTCCAAAAATCCTGGTGCTGTTATCATTAAAGAGCACAATCCATGCAAATGGTAAGGGTTTCCTTCCAGGTGAGTCTTTGAAACAACACAGTCACTAGATGCAGGTTCCCATGGATCCAGCCTACGTGAAGCCAATCCCGTCATTTGTTCATTCAGAAGCACTTACAGAGTGCTGCTGGAAAGCCCAGCGCTCTACACAGGGGAGAGTACTGAGCACCACCAGCATACTCCCGGCCTCAGGATGTTTATGATCCACATAAACATATGCTCTGACAATCTGGGTCCAACTGAGAGAGAGCTCTCATACAGCAGGTTAAACAGGGAAGGGTTAAGCATTATTACCTATGCCAAAGGAGCAGCTATAAAGTATGAGGAAACTCTATATGCTACCCTAGGGCTGAGGGGGAGCACCCAGAGGACAAACTTGGAAGGTTCAGACTTCGTGGGAGAAGGTGTGGTTCCGCCACAGGATAGCACAGAAGCTCCCTGGATTGGCCAGACCCAGTTGGTCTGGAGTTACTGGGCCAACAATAGGCAACACTCTGGAGTGCAGCAGAGGGAGCAGGTGATGACGGGCAATCAGGAGCACAGGCGTGCAGTGAGTGGGCCATGACAAGGGCAGAAGGTGCAGCAGGCTTTGGTTGCCCCATGGAAAGGACAGCACATAGGCATCGCTAGGTAGAAGCTGCAGAGTTGCAGAGAGATCACGTTCTGGGCCTGTGGCTCACGCAGGCTGCAGCAGAGGTCCTCAAACCCGCAAGGCCAACTCCACCCCACCTATGCCGGAAATTGCAAAGCCTCTTCCTTGGGCAGTGTCCCTTCAGCACCCTCTACTGAGACAGCTTAACATTTTTCTCACTTTAAAGGAGAACTGTTTAAAGGAATTATTTTATTACTAAACATGTAATGAAGGGTGTATTCATTGCTAAGAGGCAAAAAATTGATAACAGGCATATATGCATGTACTAAATTACTACTCTCTGAATATAATTATATATGTATATGAATTTTAGGTATGTGTATAAAAACCTCTTTCTAAAACTAATTGGACTCACTATCCTTTTTTTAGAAGAGATTCACAGCTTGGACCAAATTAAAGCCTTGTATTATTTTATTCATGGCATCTTAGGCTAGGAAATGTGTTTGAGTGAGAAAAATTGCAAAAAAATTTTCACCATTGAGAAAAAGTGAAGAAACACATAATAAGATATCAAATTGTTAAGAAAACATTGTTCCATAATTCCTTTTCTCTTTCTTCTAAGTTTCATATGCTACTTCCAGCCTATAAAACTATGTCATTAACTAGGGTAAACAATTAAGTAGGGAATGACTTTAATAAAGTATAGTATGGCCCTCTCTAAACTGGAACGATGAAGGACAGAGGTGAGAGATGGTTAATATGCCAATTGCATTTTTAGACACGGTGAGAGGCAGTGTGCTGTTGGGAAGAGCATGGGTTAAGAGATTGGGAAATCAAGTTCTAGTTCTGGCTTGGCTCCTCACCAGTTTGTCTGTGACCTTGGTTAAGTCTCTTACCACTCCTTTGTAAATTTAGTAGGTAAAAGGCAGCCTGGCAAGTGGAAAGAAACTCAGAGCAGGCCAGATTTGAATTTGAATCCCATTTCTCATACATATGTTTTTGTGAGCTTGGATGAGATATTTCAGGTTTGGTTTGTCCATTTAGAAAATATCATGGTGAAAATTAGATGACTATATAAATACGTATTTTGCACTCGTGAGAAAAGAGGGAAAAACAGAAAAGCAAACCTAAAGGAGATCCAAGAGTCCTTATAGCTTTAAAATTCCATAATTCTGAAACTAGAACAATAAAACTTTGTATATGACAATTTCCCAATTAAAAACCAACAGAAGCTATTATTTCTGATGTTTCATAGTATGAAAATCATGTTTGTAACTGAAAATTTTCTCCACGCCAGAATACTTTCAAATGACCCTGGTTTCAAACTTGTTTAAATTGTCTCTAATTACTTTAGCTAAGCACAGTCAACTGAGATGGGGAAAAAGTAAATCTTTCCTTTAAATGTTTTCCAAGTAAAGATCAGAAAATTCCATCATCCCTGAGAAATTACAGCTATTTTATAAAATCAAGTTGAACTTTAAAAGGCTAGAAGTGATTCTGAAACTCAGCATGCCTACTGAAATAATTTGTCTTAAAAATATTCTACTTAGTAGTTGATATCTTAATGTCCCAATACAATTTTTTAAAGAAGAGAAAAAACAATTACCTATTGAGAATGCAGTCAACATTCCATAGGGTGGCATTTGGAAATGATCTTTAGCTTAATCTTTAGCTAGATGTTTACTTTTTTAGAAGGAAGTTGTTGCTTATAAACTTAAAATTAAAGACATTAAAGAGAGAACTAGGTACAGGACCTACGGATACAAGATAATTCAATAAATATGTTATCCTGAAAGTAAAGTCAAGTCTGTGAAGTTTTGTACAAATGTAAAATGTTATTACAGGAAAAACAGGAATAATATTAGACAGCTATACTCTTTAAGAGAAATTTCAGTTTTTTAATTTATAGAACTGTGTGAGAGATGGCCTTGGTTTTAAATCTGATTATTCTCATGTAGAATATTAGAGAACCAGGCCTCTGTTCTCTCCTGAAGAAAGCTATGTATGTCTTGAAGGGAACTCTAGTATATTTATGGGCCAAAACTGGAAGGGACTAGAGGGGTTCTCTTTTTGAAGATAAGGTTAATATATTTTAAATCCACCCTGAATGAATTATACCTTTGAAGTTATTTGTGGCTGTTTTGTTCAGTGAACATTTATTGAGCACCTAATATATATGAGGTGCTATTCTATGCTATAGAGATCATTTCAAATTTAATTAAATATCAAAATTCTAAACTTTTAAAAAATATAGGTTGGGCCTGGCCCTGTGGCCTAGTGGTTAAGTTCAGCACACTCAGCTTCGGTGGCCCAGGTTTGGTTCCTGCGTGTGGACCTACACCACTGGTCTGTGGCCACACTGTGGCGGCAACCCATGTACGAAATAGGGGAAGACTGACACAGATGTTAGCTCAGGGTGAATCTTCCTCAAGCAAAAAGAGGAAGATTGGCAGCAGGTGTTAGCTCAGAGCAACTCATCCTCAGCTTAAAAAAAAAAAAATAAGCAAGACATCCTTTGTTGCTTATAATTACACTTAATATAGTAAATGTTCCAAAATTTTTAAAAAGTAGAGCTTAAATTTATTTTCAAAAATTAAAATTTCATTATTTTGGTATTTCAAAAATAGAAGCAATATCTCTTGTGTGAAATAGCTCTGGTTTTTCTCTCTGAAAGTATTAATAAACTCCATCCAATGCAAAGATGTGTTAATGAATTGCAGTGTTAATTTTTAAGGTGGGAGGACTCACATCTGTGGTCACCAGCTGTCTCTCTCTACTCCTATAGTAAAGAAACTTGATTGGATGATAAAGATTGTATATTTTCCAAAGAGACTCCCTCTACATTTAAGCACATGATCCACTCTGACCTATACTCCTTAGGAACTTATCATTAGTAAGTCACAGTCTGAGTAACTACAGTTACTATTTCTAAGTATATTCCGAAATAGACTACTCACATGGGGGCCATACAGTCCTCTCAACACTAGAGGCCCCTGGTATCTTTTAGGGAATTATAGTTCTAGTAATGGATTAGCTCCTAGATGGTTCAGAACCATCTAGGGAGTCTTTTTCAACAGAAAGAATGTGGTAATATTCATACTTTATTGTCCCCTGCCAGTCAGAACAATAACATTCCCAACATAGAGTCTCTTATTGGTAAAGGAAGAGAAAACCACAATTACGTGGCATTTTTCTATTACCAAGTTTCTTACTTGGATCATAAATTTACAATTTTACATAAAATACCAAGCCAAAAATATACAGATAGATAGGTAGCTAGCTAGCTAGCTAGTATGTAGATAGATAAATATAGCTAGCTAGGTAGCTAGCTAGGTAGCTAGACAGATACACACACACACACAAACACACAAAGAGAGAGATTTACCTCCTAATTCTTACCACATTACCATTTATATTCAGTTACAAGCATGATTTTCAAACTGTAAAACATCAGAAATAACAGTTATAAATGACTTTATTTTAATTTATAGATATAATACCAATCACTGATGTTTCATTGGTGGATTTACACCCCCATTTTGTCATCTTGCTGCTCTCTAAGCCTTCTGCCACCCACTCCTAACCTGCATCTCCTTTGAAATTTCCCTTTTTCAATGCTCCAAGATCTATAACTAGCATTTTGACCATTTTGGCAGCTCTGCTAGTTCCTATCTGTCCCTTACCTTCCATAACTTAAACGTAGAAATCAGTGATTTCTTCACTGCGTGTTTAGAAAGATTTTACATTTAACTGAATTTTTTTGTCACAAAGAGTGGTCAAACGGTGAGTAAACGTTATATGTAATCATGTCGCCACTTGCCTATTTTTCAGTATAGGCTGAACTGTACATAAAAAGAATAAATTGAGTTTTGGTTCAGTTGTCCACTAATTAACTAGCATATTGGTTTTACTTGTACCTGGCCTTTAGAAAATCTAAATAGTTATATAATTCTGATATATTTTCTTCAGATACTATCTTAAAGAAAAAACATTTAGTCTCTAGTATTGCATGTCTATTTTTGCAAAGTTCAAAGGAGACACTACTCATTAATGTTATTTTATTAAAGTATGTTTTCATGTCATACAGCCAAAATCACTCAAATATGAGAGTATTCTTTGAACAACTTCAGATATTCTGGTAATACCTAGTTTTCAGAGACTTTGAGGGGTAAAGAGAAGACAGTGATATAAGTAAAGGATAAGAAAGTCTGAAGAAAACTTTTGCTGGAAAAATTATTACATATAAAAAATCATGTTAGAAGTTATGAGATCATATGTAGATATAGATATGGATACAGATACAGAAATATCTTTCTCTTGTGTTTCTCTACTTACAGAAATTGACGATAATATTGTTTTTCATTGATACATTTTATTCATTTTTAGTTTCACAGGTCTTATTTCCAGGTAATGAACAGTTCTTTGCATTCCAAGGCATGCAGAAACAGATATGCATCTCACATTCGCTTCCCTAATAATTTTCTTTATGGTGCTCTTATATTACAGACATTCTTTATATCTGAATATTAAACAAGATATGGACTTCTTTACGATAAATTTTAGTCATATAGAGCCAAGTTCCAACTGTGTTACTGTCACTTACCTTTAGGCAAATAATTTAATTGCATTGCCTCAGTTTTCTCATTTTTAAAAGAGGGTGATATGTATCTTGGAGGGTTGTTATGAGGATGAAAAGAGACAGTGAACATAAAGTACCATGCCAGGACTGGGACGTTGTGGACTCTTAAATTGCCGCCACTCCTTCAATGTGACATTTTCAGGAAAGATATGAGTGAATTGACATTGGCAGAGACTTGAAGAGTGATGAGAAGTTGAAGGATGGTGAAAAAATATGAGCAATAGCACATAATACACTTGTAGTAGATTTAATGGTAAAAAGCAATGTAATTATGTTCAAGCAAAAATTTTGTTGATGCTAAATGCACAATAAAGAAATTGTTACATATATGCACCGTAGAAATACTTTTAGTTAATTGGCATACTTATAAATGATGGTCTCTGACTACAAAATTGTCTAATAAATTATTTTTTTCTAAATTTTTTGGTGAGGAAGATATGCCCTGAGCTAACATCCATTGCCAAGCTTCCTCTTTTTGCTGAGGAAGATTGGCCCTAAGCTAACATCTGTGCCCATCTTCCTCTATTTTGTATATGGGATGTCACCATAGCATGGCTTGATGAGCCGTGCATAGGTCTGTGCCTGGGAACCAAACCTGTGAACCCTGGGCTACTGAAGCAGAGCATGTGAATTTAACCACTACGCCACTGTACTGGCCCCTCTAATAAATTAATTCCTTGATATTCACTATGCCAATTGTTGCAAAATTTCATTGTAGTAAAAGTAAAAATTGACTAACAGATTTCCCATTAAAAAGATTCAAACTTCAATCTCATTCTAGACATTATATTTTTTCCCCATATAAAAACAAGGTAAAAATAAGATCTTATAAATGATTGTGGCCAAGTTAAACTTTTTTGTTCTATATATAATGAAATCTGGCTTTGCTTGTCCTCTTGAAGTGTTCAATTTAAAGTAACATGTCAATAAGGAAGATAGAGTTACATCTCATAGAATAATAATAATAATTATTGTTGTTGTTGTTGTTTGGCAAGAGTTGGTCTCTAACAATGTTAAATTTTAAGGCCTTTTTTTATTATGGCTTGAACCATTAACTCTAATTTTTCTTGGTCTGAAATTTTGGCGTAGGAGCTTTAAAATACAAATTTGTTAGGTGTTGATATTTTGTCCCTGAACTTTGACAATTAATTAAACAAACACATTAGGATTAACATTTAAATCCTTGAGATATGCCCGTAACCAGAAGTGGATAGTCAAATTTAATTACTGTTATACCAACAGCACGTTTACATGGTTGGTGGGATCATTTAACAGATAAATATTAAAAGTCCAGCACAGAGTAGTCACACAATAAATAGCTATTGATTTAATATCTTTAACAGCTTGATACTACCTATTGCCAAGATCTGAGACAGTTTAATGAAACAGTCAACAATGATTCCAGACACAGTTAAATATAACAGTTATTAGTAACACAGAATATTGTTTACAGATCTAAAACAGTAGTTAGTTTCACCAGCAGTTGACATTACCCAGAGAAAGACAAATTTCGTCTGTACTTGTGTAAGAGAACTAGTTGTACATATGTCAGCTACATTTATTCTTTATAAAAAACACAAACCCCCGCCCCCAAAAAAAAACCCTACACACATTTTAACATTTTTGAAGACAAGATCCATGTATGCTCTATTGATAATAGATTAAAGCATCATGTTTCTAACCGTTATATTTTAGTTCTTACCCCTTTCCTTCATGATCGTTTTCTTTCTTAAACTGTTTTACTCTGTTTTTCTTTTGATGGTTATTGTTATTGTTTTCAAACCGATTTCTTACACTAGCTAATGTGGTGCGAAAATAAATGGGTATGGTCAAATGTGAAATGCATTTGTTAAATGAATGCAACTGAAGTGCAGTAATAGAATAAATCCCCAGGCTAGTCATGTGTATTGTTGCCAAATGTCTCCCTGCTAAGAACTAATAAGCATGAAAAGGGATAATGAAAGTTTCCATGAAAAATTTTTGGGAAATCTATCCACAAGTCTTCACTATCTGGGAAAGTGGAAATAAGTATTTGTATTACACAAGATCCACATGAGGACTGTAAAGATGGAATTACGAAAATATAGTCAAATGGAAAACAACTATAGTATGACAGTTACTAGCATTATTGGGTACACAGAAGAAAATTGACAGGGAAGCTCCATTGAAAGGCAGAATAGAACAGTGCCTGCTACATAATAGGCACTAAATAAATACATGTTGAATGAATGTGTAAATAAAAGGAAGATTTTACATTAAAGCTTTCAAAGACCCTAAGTGATCCTGAAAATCTAATTTGGGTTTTCAGTGTTTAAATTCCAAAGGATAACTGCTCAGTGATAAACATTTTGTAATTTATTTAAAATGCATATTTTTGCTAAAAGTTTACTTTGGCAAAATTAATTAACATGGGAAAACGAGGGGTAAGACGAGATTATTAGAAGTTAAAATATAGTGTTATATAAGAACTGGGTTGTTTCAAAGGAATCTGCATATCAATTAAGGGTAAAAATATTCTCAATTATTAGCATTATTTATGCCATTATTCTTTAATTACAAATAGTTATGGACACTTAGTTGTAAATATAATGGAATTGAATAGAGTCCTGAAGAGAACATTAAAAAAAATGATCAGAGAAGTTGGAAACAGACCTTTCCCGAATTAACAAGAGAAGGGCACATATGAACACAGAACCAACTGTAGGAAGTAGAAAATGGATACCTAGGTAGTTTATAGATGTTAAATTTCACTCGTAACTGCTTATTGAGTTACACTTTTTATTACCCAATTGAAAAATTTAGAAACTCACTAAGTATCTACTAGTTTGGTGCTAAACCAGAAAACCGCAATAACCAGAGTTATATAGAATCGTCATCATGGAAAGAAGACTTTTAGTTAATTTAAACGTGACAGAAGGCAAATCTAATTCTGAAAAAAAGTAACAAGATCTATTTAGATATTACAACCAAAAACAAATCACTCAAAAAAATTTCCTCCAGAAAAATAATGAAAACAATGTTGAACAATGTTAGTATGAAAACCACAGAATTTATAGAAGCCAGATAGTATTTTTAGCACCACATTCTAGTGGTGCAGACACGGCCACAAGGTATCTTTAAGAAGAAATCAACACAGTATTGTGTTAAAAATAATAAAACTTGGGAAAAGAATGCATATCATAAGGAAGCCTCAAAGATTCTAGATCAAATATGAATGGTAGTTATTATAAAAGATCAAGAAATAGGTAAAATACAAAATTAAAAATCTATACAATGTCTATCAAAATAAGATTTCCCACCCTATATGATATGTATTAGCTTTTATGGTCATTAAGAATTGTTTTTTTCAAATTAAATGTACAAAGCAAATTATGTGTCACACATATTGATTTTAAAAAAACATTGTGATTTTTAGCAACAATAGCAAATACTGCAGATATTTTTGTGACTATCAACTAACTGGTTTTCTTATTTATATGTGTCTTAAATATTGGGTAAAAAGAATAACTGTAAATGTCATTGTCCAATTGAGATTTCAAAAACAGAAATTTTATTAATATTTTTATAAGTTATAGAAAAAATTTTTATTCACTGAAAAAGCTTGGAAACAATTTCAAAAACAAACAAAATCACCATGTTACGTTGAAGAAATCTGAATATGACATAAACAACCTGTTTGTTTTTATTTTATTTTCATTCTCCGTGTTAGACTTTAAACTCTCTACCTGAAGTTCACTGTAAATGATCATTATAATTCAAGATTGGACATAGCAATGGCTTTAAAAAGCAACTGCTATTTGAACACTGCAATATCTGCCTCAACCTCAAACTTGCCCAGTGTCACTCATTCACAGCACTTAAATTGATGGAAACGCTTTGCTGCTAAAAATTTGTTCTGGTCACTTTCATTAAAATGTTGAATTTTTTTTCCCCATGCTTTACTTATGCTGTATCTGCTGCTAAGCAGTACAATATGGGAAGGACTTTGAAATGATTTCTATATCCAGACACATGGTGTTGGGTGTATCGATGAAAATCCAATGACGTATTACTATACATCATGAAATTTCTATTTTGACCTATTTAACGAAGTTTTTTTATACATACCAGGAGAGTTATTCAAAGCATTTTACATATTAGATTACTTATCAAAACACAGCATATATAGACCTTGACATTTGCTAAAGAACCAAGGATTTAACCAATAAAAAATTTTTAAAGGACCAGAACAAATCTTTAGCAGAACACAGATTATGTAGCAAAGAAGTGACTTACTAGAAGATAGGGCATACTTATCAAGACATACTTTCAGAATATTTGTAACAGAGCGATTGGTTGATTTGTATGATCACCTGTAAATATGCAGCAGATTGTTGTTGAAGAAACATAAAATCTATAACCATAATGTTGCAGAAAAGAGAAAAAAACTATCAAAGTTCCTTTAGTCATAATTTTTTATTCCAGGAACCCATCAGTAGGTCTGGCTTTAATAATTTTTTGAGGCAAGATTCTCTCACTATTGTATTTTCATGTGGGTAAGTAATTTTAGAATGATTATACATTGACTGTATTAAATTGCTTCTTTATTTTCTGTTTTTCATTTCTAGAGTAATCATAGGACAAAATAATAGCTTTGCAATGAATGCCAATATGTGGTTCCTTCATAGATATGTTGTTTCACTCCTCAATTTATTTTCTACTTTTCTAGTGGTTCAAGAATTTATATGGTGACAAAAGACTCTCACTAAATGCAATGAGAGAATAAGCTATATCGATTACTGCTCAAATTGTTTATTTACACAGAGAAAAACAAATACAAGCTTTTAGTCGCACCTAAAATATTGTTTTAAAAATACAATATATTTACATGTTTATGTAATTTTAAAGATGAATTTCCTACAGCATTTTCATTCCACTGAAAATATACCTCAAAATTTCTATAAAGCTGTCTTTTAATATCACACAATATATGTTCTTTAATATATAATTATTATTTGCTGAAGGAATTACATTAAACAATGAAAAATTTACAAACTGCCTTTTAAATGTAGGGTTACATTGTGGATAAGTGCAAAAAGACTTGAAGATTCGTCAGCAACTTCAAAATAACAAAGACAACAGAACAGTATAAGGAAAAATAAATTGTACCATATGGTAAATTTGTAGTCAATAGAAAAATCCTGTAGAAAATGCAAAAACACTGTTAAGAATGAGGATTTGGTCTAAAGAAAAGTTATGTTTTAATACAATTCAATTTATTTCATGTTGAAATAATTATTTTAGAAGTATATGAAATTGTAAATATTTCAATACTTTGCACAGAAAGTGCTACCTTTCTTGATTATTTGCCATCTTTGATAAAAAGCTTATATTAAAAATAATGATATTAAATAATACATCTTTATACTATTAAGATAGTTTCATCAAAAATATTAACCAATAATTAACTATGTTATTGAATTATATTTTAAAATACATACTTATTTCTACATATTACCTTGAATAATGCTTATAAGGAACTTGATTTGGCTTTATTGGAACAAAACATTTGTGTTAGCCATTTGTAGAAATCTGCCTACTCTTTTAGTGATCTCTAATTTTTTATCTTGAATAAATATAACTGAATTTTAAATGTGTCCCAATAGCTCTTAATTTCTCAGACCTCCCTGCTCCCCTGCCCCTCCAGCCCCGGCATTCTCCCTAAATAACGTGTCCTCATAAATATGTACTTGCTATCCAGGAAATAGTTTATTCATCCAAGAATTTTTGCTGCTGGGACAAGGTGACAGTTTGCTCTTATTGTTATTGTGTTTTAAAATAGACCAAAGTAGACATTCCATTCTCTTATTTGGAAAAAAATATATTTCCATTATGTAACTAGTAAGTAGAAAAGGATAAGCTTTTATGATGCTTTCTTATGTTTTTTAGGCCACTATTTTATCATTAGCAAAGTCTTGCTTTTATGAACCAGTAATATTCCCCTTGCTTGAAATAGTTCTTACAGTTTCGAAAAGAACTACTGACTGACTTACAGGGAGTAGTTTCATGCAGGATAAATCTAGCTGGCACATGGGAGCCAGCTTCACTTGGCACCTCTCTTAGTTGTCTCTCCGCTTAGCTTGCCTTCACGCGTGCCAGCTGTGAAGGTCTCTAAACTCGTGAGCTATGCTCCGTCTCTAACTCCATTATAGACTTGTGCCTATAGCCATAGGCATTGGCCTCTCTGCCAGCACACCCTTTCCTAAAACAATAGTTTTTAATTTTTTTTCCTGCTTTTCAGTAATGTTCTCTTTGTTGACTAAAAATAAAATATGCTTCCTTTATGAAAATTCGTTAACTCCTTTGAATTTGTTCCCTTAATCACAGTTTTAAGATCAAAAACCAAAAAGCAATTCTCTGTTTTAAAAGAGCTTTTCAATATAAAATGGACTTTTACAATCAATATTCACCATCATGTTGCACCAAATTTGAAATTACAGACCAGTTTCCACAGTCTAATATTTCCTAACCCTTCTTTTTGGACATGTATCTTTAAATATTTTAAATTTTAGTTGGAAAAATATTAATCTGTAAAAAAATTAGATATTTTTCGCCCTAAACTTATTTCAGCACAAAGGCATCACAATGGAGAGTCACATGGTGGAACCCTTGCCTCCAGCCAGGACTGAGCGGGCTCTGGAAGGCCTCACTGCTGCTTTTCAAACCCTTGCCCCACAGACACCAGACACAGCCCTGTGCGCTTGCTTAAGCCTCAGGAGATTTAAAGCAGATGATCATAATTCTTTAATAGTATTCTTGATATGGCCTCTTGGGGTCTTGCCGAGTAAAACATTCCTAATCCACTATTCCATTCTTACAACTACTATTTGTTTTTAACCTCTAACAGTTTTGTTACTTTTCTCTGGATAAGTTCTACCTTGTCGCATGTGAATAACAATTTCTTCCATTTTCTAGCATCTGTTCGCAAAGCATGCTCACAGATCTTACCACCATTGCAGTGTAATCAGAAAGGCAGTCTTCATAACTACCCTGTAATGCACATGTTATTTCCCTCTGTAAAACTAAGGCTCAGAAAGGCTGTGACCTGTCCAGAGTCACAAAGCTAGGTTTTACGCAGCCAGACTAGACCAATGAATATCTTTAGATTCTAGATCTAACATGCTTTCCATTCTACCAAGAATTCTTTTATCTGAAGAAGAGCTTAGGTCTATTTCTAAAAGTAACTTTAACATATGAATTATTTATGAAAATATAAACAATTAAAAAATTAAACTATAAAAATATAATCAAATTTAAATATCTAAAAACTAAGAAGATATATCATCTCATAGTCTTGAAATACCAAGAACATTTGAATTGTAGATAGAAGGAAACTATTATATTTATTTAATTTTTTAGTCAGTTCTTTTTATTTAACCTAAATATAATTTATACCAAACTTTGATTATATTATTTTGCAAATGAAAAGGAAACTCAATATACCTTTTTTAAACTCAAAGATCATACAGTTCTAAAATGCATGTTGTTGACAAATATATTTCTTACTTTAAAATATAATTTTACTTGCATCAAGTTAAGTGAAAGTGTACGTTAATATCACTGTCTAGGTTGTTCAATTAAGGGAATACTTGCACCAATGATAACAAACACAAGACCTTCTAAGAAAGAACGGATATCATTCCGTGACAATCCTGTACAGCTCAGTGGTGGATGGGGAAGTGGCAAAAAGAAGGCGAAAACTTCAAACTAATCCTTCAAGCTTCAGCATTCAAAACATATGGCAAACGGTTTCTTTTCAAGAGATCTGTGGATATCTGGTCATGTTACCAATTGGATACAAGATTTTAGAGGACTGTATTTAATTTGTATTATTCTACGTATTTCATCATTTTGTTTTTTGATGGAGTTATCTTATTTCCCATCTGTAAAATACAGTTTTGCAGTTTTTCCTGTGTTCATGTGAAATGACCTCCAGAAAATTAATTCTTGAAATGCATGTCTAGTTTCTTCTTTGGTTTAAAATTTTTATGACACATGTATTAAAAATGATTTTTGTTACCAATAATAAATTGTAATACCATGCACAAATTATAATAGAATATAAATATATTTTATTGACACTGTTTAATGTAGTTTTAATAAATAATTAATATATTAATAAATTTTATTCAACCAGATTATTATTATTAGATATTTCAAAGATAAATTGATATATAAAGTAATTCAAAATAGGTAATGAAAATGGCCTTTTTGTTTTACTTTGTCATCTTAAATAGATTAGAGAGTTATAAGAAAATATACATTCAGTTTAAATTTAAATGAAATATAAATATTTATCAATTTAATGAATTGCATATTTTATCTGTAATGTTTCATTCAAATGGATATCACTCTTCTCATTTGTAAAAGGTAGATGCTAATTCTGGTTCATTAATATTATTCTACTGCCTCAAAAATACACTATCATTTTAATTTCCAAGGTGCCTTAAAATTATCCTTTAAAAAATCTTTTCAAAGATCAACCTTATCATTTTGTAATACTAATATATTTCCTAAAATGACAGACCAGTTTTATTAAACTCTAACTATTGTGTGGTTAATGTACTGCAATATCTTAGTAAATACAATGTGCAAAATGCTGTGTTTACACTTAATGCTCTGTAGGATCTATCCTGACTCTGGAGCTCTTTTTACAAAGTTAAGTTCTCTAGTGACTTTCCAGTGTGTTGCTGTGTAATAGGATCCAGTGAACTTCAGTTTTTTCCTTTGTTTTTCCTACCCTTTAAGGAAATAGTTTAACTAAAACTGACTAAGCAGATTGAGAGATGCATTTATTTAGTTTGTGCCCCCCATCTACTTTTGGAGCCCTATTGCATTTCAAACCTGTAAATCTCTTTTAACTTGATTGAGACAGAAATGTTAATGAGCCTTGAGCTGTCAATCAATAAAGAAAAAATAGATTCATATGTTGTGGCCTAGAAATTGAGCTTTGGAACATAAGCTCCATGTGTAGTTGCTTTATGAACATGCTGTTATGTCATCCTTTTACTAACAGCATCCACAAACCAACATAATGTAATGATGGAAAATATTTTATCTCAGCTTATTGTGAACCCTGCAGGAGAAAACCACATTAAAGCTGATATTGATGGGGTTTTATGGTTCATATGCTCAAATCAATGAACTGGAAAGGCTAGTATGAGAAGTGAGATGCTTAGGATTAAACTGTTTTAGTGCCTAAAAATAACTTTAATCTGTAGTATTCTTATTCTGTGATCTGTGTAATTGTTTCATAATATTAATTTTGAGGAAGATGATGGGTGCTGATGCTCCTAAATTTGTAAGTGATGATTGATATGTATGTCAATAAAATAGCTTCTTAATTATGCTGCTAAGTTGGAAGTTCTTTGTAGTGATGTTTATTGTGTCTAACCTTAAAATGGTCATTTAAAAAAATCTCTCAAAGCTCAACATCGTTTTTAACACTAGTTAGTTGTCTTATAAAAATAGAAAAGGTATTTGAAAATTGAATAAATTTTTAATTAAAAATTTTTAATTTTAAAACTTGAATAAAACCTGAAAGAAATCAAACCAAGAAATATTCTTTCTCCTGTTTCCTTGGGGAGACATTGAGGCAAATATTTGTCTTTAAGATTTGGAAAGGTAAAAATAGGAGCCTATATTGTCACTGAATTTTGGAATCACAGTAATGGACCTAGGCAATGCAACAATTCAAGGGCACCACCCAAAATGACATTTTGTCCTTTCCTGCACCCTATGGCCTTCCTCAACCCCTTCCCAACTCAATTCTCACTTTCCTACCTGTCCCCCTCCCCCAGTTCTATGACAAAGGATCATCATCAGTCACTTCTAGTAAGAATGACAAAGTGAATCACTGATCACAAAAAGGCTGACAGAAGTGTTAGGTAGGGTGTTTGCTGATTCCAGGATGTCTTGATAGGCGAGTTAGTTATGTTGGTTAATGGAGATATCCTCTTCCCAAGGTCCAGTCTGCCAACAACATCTTTGTGCACATAGTGCATTATAAGAGATCTTATTAGGCGTTTGGCGAAGCATTCTAAATCCTAATTTCTTATTGTGCTCATAAAGTAGTTGGAAGTACAGCACTCACATTAAAAAGAAAAAAAGCCAGAATAATATAACAAAAGCCACAGCATTGTTATAGGTAGGCACTGCTCTGCCTTTGAGGCAAAAGAGAATACACTAGGATTCTTGAAAATTAGTTTTGAGTTTTTCTTTTTTGGAGAAAACAAGGGAGAATGCATTTTAACTAGAAAGAATATGTTGGAAGGCACAGAAAGGGAGTAAAAGCTTACTGAAATTAAAATTGCAAATGAACAATAAATAGCAGTGTTTTAAGAGATCTTTGTCTAATTTTAAATCCTCACATCATCAGCATAATGAGCTTTGGTTCTTATACTTCTTAATTCTGCTGTTCAGTCATTGAAGTCATTATTGCGCTGATTTTCTCTTAGTTGTTTGTAATTTACTCATATTTTCTGTCTTTTTTTCCCTCAAAATCTGGGTTCATTGATCCAAAGTTCAGACTAATAAAGTTAAACATGCAGGATAACATTTTACTGGTGGTCTACTATAAGCAAAGGAACTATAATAGTTTCTTAGAAAAGAGAAACATTTTGGCTCATATTTTTGAAAATAAAAATTCATTCATCATTCCCTTAATAGAGATTAAATAAGTGGATAAGATCTCCCTTTATTATTATATTTTCTTTATTATCCTATTTCCTACCAAGTGCAGTTCCCATCAGCTTTAAAGGCCGGAAACTTATACACCATCTGGATTTACGGTTTTCATGACTATACTGGGGGAAAGTGAGTTATCTAGTAAATATACTTTAATTTATGGGGAAGACCACCCCTAAGCATTCTGTAGAATAATAGTTGCGAAGGCTAATTTCTGACTAATCGCTAATAGTAGATGTAATTCTACTGTCCATTTCAGTATAGCACGAATCTATTACCTACTGTTTTACTATTATCTACTGTTTTGCTTACCTAGATGGCGCTGTATTTGTCATTGATGATTGTGAGATTCAGAGAAAGGCTCTTTGCAGCCCATGAAGAACTGTAATCTGGATCTGTGCCGTCCAAAACATTAACCACTAGCCACATGGCTACAGGGTACTTTTAATGTGGTTAGTCTGAATTGAGATATGATGTACGTATAAAATACACAGCAGATTTCAAACATTTAGTATGAGAAAAAGAAAATTGCTCAATAATTTTATATTGATTGTGTTAAAAATAATAGTATTTTGGCTTTAATAAAACATATTATTAAAATAATTTCATCTGTTTCTTTTTTTACTTTTTAAAATGTGAGTACTATAAAATTTTAAATTACATAGCTAACATTGTATTTCTATTGGATGGCACTGATCTATAGGCTGTTCTATAAGAAAACTTAGGTAGGATGTTTTGATGCAGAAAATAATTGGTAAGATAATAGGTAAAAGAGAGATAGTGACCATAGAAAACACGGCACAAAAATCCTAGTTATAAGAAAAAGGAACTTTGATTCTGCTAAACATAGTGAATATTATGAAATAAAAAGGAGAGATAACCCTCCATTGTGGCTCTAGACTTTAAGATGGCATAATTTAACTCTGCCATAATTGAATTTAACTCTCTATATAGCTATATATATTATATAACTCTCTATATATTTGTTTTTATTTGGTTTTAATCAGAGACCATCCTATATAAAGTCAGGCTGAAGTCTTAAATGTTACTGATGATGAGAAATAGGATTACCACCCACCTTGTAGTCTATGTTATATTTGCTTTACATATGTATAGCTGTTAATTTTTTAAATGGCATGATTTGAACTGTGACATAGATGGCTTCTTTTTTTTTTTGGTGAGGAAGATTAGCCCTGAGCTAACATCTGTTGCCAATCCTCCTCTTTTTGCTGAGGAAAATTGGCCCTGGGCTAACATCGTGCCCATCTTCCTCTACTTTATATGTGGGATGCCTGCCATAGCATGGCTTGATAAGCTGTGCGTAGGTCCACGCCTGGGATCTGAACTGGCGAACTCCAGGCCGCCGGAAGCAGAGCGTGCAAACTTAACCACAACACCACCGGGCTGGCCCTAGATGGAGTCTTTTAATGGGAGCCATATTATATTTGGCATCCTATTGTATCATAAATCCAGTTTTAATCTAAGACATAGAACATAAAAGCCAATAACAGTTGCATAAATGAATATAATACATTTGAAAGATAACAAGTAGTGTGTTTATAACTTCTATAAAAAGCATGTAATCAACACATGCTTTATGTGGTCCAGCCTGACTGCCATTCTTCCTTCCCCTCCAATGCCATGCAGTTCATCTACTGTTCCTAGCAGACAGAATGTTATGCAAGTCAAAAAGTGAAGTGAAACTTTTCATTTATAGCTCATATCCCTGTCAGCACTTTAGTGCAAGAGCCCTGTCTACTACATCTGAGATGACCACCCATAGGAAGCGACCATGAGGACTCTTTAGAGTTCAGTAAGGAAGAATATGCATGAAGCAGCGTGAAAGAGGGCCACAACTGGTAATGTTTGCTGTACAGCACTGGGAGTCAGCGTGAGGGCTTCTCTGCTCCTCATTTGTCATCGTTGCTTTCACACAATAACTAGCCAAGGTGCTCCAGAAAGAGAAGTCCTCTCTATGACGATTTTAAGAAAAGCAAACCAATTCAATTAACATTAAAACAGGTAAAGTTTTCCTTTTATTTCAAGCTTATTTTTGCCATGACTGAGTGTAATCTGTATAGCATCTCTACATTTTAGGAGGTGTTGTTGTAAACACTTTTACATTGCAAGACAAAGGTGAGAAACCACTTCCAGTCCATGCTTTCCTTATGGAGGCCTGAAGGCATCCATCAGTGGTAATCAGGTGAGTAAATGGAAAACTTATTTTTTTTAAATAAATATGTCATTAGAATTTCTGAAAAGTAATTTTCTCCTGAAAAATCTGTAATAGAAATTTCTAGACTTGCTTTATGATCCTCATAGAATTGGTCTAGATAAGCAGGTACAATACAAATGTAATCTGAGCCACATATGTAATTTTAAATTTTCTAGTAGCCACATTACAAATATAAAAAGGAATTGATAAAATTAATGTATTTTAGAGGCCGGCCTGGTGGCGTAGTTGTTAAGTTCGTGTGCTCTGCTTTGGTGGCCCAGGGTTCGCAGGTTCAGATCCTGGGCGCAGACCTACACACTGCTCATCAAGCCATGCTGTGGCAGTGTCCCACATACAAAATAGAGGAAGATTGGCATAGATGTTAGCTCAGGAACAAGCTTCCTCAAGAAAAAAGAGGAAGATTGGCAACAGATGTTAGCTCAGGGCTGATCTTCCTCACCAAAAAAAAAAAATATATATATATATATATTTTATTAACCCAATATATCCAAAGCATTTCTTTTCTCAAATGGAATTATAAAGACATTATCTTGCAACAGAAAACTTCAGCTATACTAGCCCCTAAAATCACATGTCTTGGAGAAAAATAAAACAGTATAAAAATAAAATGATTTCTGATTGATATCTATAAATGTGTAACTATTTGTAATATTTAACTATACATATTCCAAATCAAATAAATAAATGCTAATTTTACTGCCCTGCTCTGTGATACAGATTTGAAGTTTCCTCCCACAGTTATTAGATTCAAGATTTCTCTCCCAAAGTTCATGTACCAACAGAAAATTCCAAGAAGACATAGTAAGGGTAGATCTGTTTCTTCTCTCTCTCTGGATCATTCAGATTTAGTCCAACCATAAAGTTTCTACTAATTTCAAAATGAAACCAATGCTTAGAATAACTCAATATAATACATAGAACAAAGTAAGAACTCAGCAAGGCTATTTTGTTCTGCTCAGTACACATTTTGGTATGAGGCATAAGAAAGAAAGTGAAAAGAACACGTTGTTTGTAATCTAATTGTCCCATGTTCTAATCCTCACTCTGATATGTCTTCTTGGACAAGTAGCAAACTCTCTGAGCCTACTTTCTTACCATTAAATTAAGATTATAACTCACAGGGTTGAGTTATAATCTTGAGGTTATAATCAATGAGGTCAAGTAACAAAGTCTGTGAGAAGCCCCTGGCTCAGGACCTTGGGTCTCATAAGCACTCAGTAAATGGTGACTTGACACAGAAAACCTTTCCAGACCAATCTTCCAAAATTAAACTAAAAATTGGATCAATTTTGCATATCTTATTTATAAAGCATTTCCATGAAATGATGAAAAAATATTTTTAAAAGATCTTTAAGACTGACTTCTCTAGATTTGTCTTGAAATGGCAGTAGAAGTCATTGCTTCAAATACATACATACTGTGCATCCTCCATTGGAAGTCTGCAGAATACATTGGAAATGTAAGAGGCATACATTTCTAATAGCATCTTAACTTATTTTTTCACATGGGCAAATAAAAGATGTATTTCTAGAAAACAGAAATGTCAGTGCCAGAACTCTGTAGGCAATGTTCCATACTCCAAAATAGACCCACAAAATGTTTCCACTACCAGGTCCCAAAGTGGATGCTAGGTAATTGGCTAGACTGGCTCACATTCTCCACTTTGCATCCCTCCCCCCTCAAGGAAAATATTGGCTCATTGTCTCCCTAGAGAGACAAAGAAAGGGATATCCATCCCTTGATTTGATTTCTTAATCTTTATTCAGTTTTTTTATTGAGAACAAAAAAACTTGTTTATTTTATTATCTTCATAAAGGTAAACTAATTTTAAACCATGAGTATTAACCTAGATCTAAGAAACAACATTATAAGGAACTTTTATTTTTGTATCCTAAAGGGGATACAACATATTTTAGGCACAGGAAGAATTAGTTTCAAATGAGAATGAACAGGGAAAGGGTATTTTCATATTCCATTTAACCAATCTTGAAGGATGAATTGATAGTGAGGAAAGCATTTTAGGCAAAAGACACAGCCTGAATAGATACCTGGAGACAGATAATGGCGACATGTCCAGGGAGGAGAGAGTGGAACAATCCAAGGACGGGAATATTGGACAGAAGTGAGACAGCCTGGTGAGAGAGACAAGGAATTAGTTGGAAATGTGATTGGGAGGTAGAATTGGATAAAGTACCCTGAGACCCATCCAGCCTATAGATTTTAGGTTATGTCTGTGGTCTTTAGGTGGAAAACTGCTATGTGATGGTTTTCAAAAACAGGAAGGCAATAATATTCTCAGATAATGTTATTACCAATAACTACTGGGATAATTTTGAAATAAAAATAGACATGATTAGAGGAAAATAATAATTTGATTCAAATATGAAATAATAACAGTAAAGTGACCTACACAAAAGTCCCTGAATAATGGGACTGATTTTCTTTATTAGTGTTAAGTGGGAGAAAACTTGAATGACCTAAGCGGTGTTAGCCTTTCAGAGTCTGTTGAGAGTTGATTTTATAAAAGTTGATGCCTCTTCAATCTGAGTGAAGCCGTTTCCAAATATAGATGCTGGCAGAACTCTTTGTAAATGCTTTCCTCCCAAGGATATTGATACAGACAGTGATTTTGTGAACAAACTGTTCTACCCCAAGAATGAGTTCCATGAGGCCTTCAGGAGCAATATGCTGAGTCCTCTAAGTCTAGTAATGGTTGGAAAAAGCTAGAATTTCTATTATTATTTACTTGGAGTATATTGGCGTCAAAGAATTGGAAGGCCTCTGTCTTAGTCTGCTTGGGCTGCTATGACAGAATACCATAGACTGTGTGGCTTAAACAACAAAAATTTATTTTTCACAGTTCTGGAGGCTTGAATTCCAAGATCAGGGTACCAACATTGGTCAAGTTCTTGGTGAGGGCCCTCTTCCTGGTTTACAGATGGCCAGCTTCTCACCGTATCCTCACATGGCAGGGAGAGAGACCTCGTGTCTCCTCATCCCTTTATAAGAGCATTAATGTCATCATGAGGGCTCACTCTCATGACTGAATATAACCCTAATTACCTCCCAAAGGCCCCACCTCCAAATACCACCGCACTGGGGATTAAGGTCTCAACATATGAATTTTGAGGGGACACAAACATTAGTCCATAGCAGCCTCCTAGAGATCATATAGTTTAATTGATATGAATTGTATTCTAATAAATAAATTGTACTTCTTCAATATAGACTTTTTTTCAATACATGGCTTACAATGAGAATATTTTAACAAGAGAAGCTGAGATCTTTAGAGGTGACTGTATTTGTTTTAGATTACACAGATAGATAGTTGAGGGTAAAGCTGGAAGTAGAAGCCCAGTCACCAGAGTCCTAAAAATCTTAGAAAATTTATGTTAGAAGTAATACTTATTCATAAGCGTAGTAATTATACTTATGTTACAGCTAATACTACTGAATAGTAGTTTGGGGCAAGCACACTTACCTCACAGACCTCAGGACATAGAATCCTCATGGAGGTTTGCTTCCCATATGTGCTCCTTTTTCCTTCTCTTTCTATCTCTTAGATAATCATATGTTTCACTTTCTTAAATAGTTGAATTTTGTTTCTGTTTTTAAAATCATTTTTTATTTCATAGCACCATTACTTTATTTTTGCTATGTCTGTAATCTGTATTAAATGCTTTCCCATTCTGAATTTTCAAAATCATAATAATATTATACACATAGTGCTTATAATAAGACCAGGCACTGTCTCTAAATGCTTTAGATACATTAACGCTTTTTATATTTCCTCCCATCCTTAGATAGGTACTATTCCTAGCCCATTTTACAGAAGATGATACTGAATCATAGAATGGTTACATACCTTTCTTAGCAGTAGAGCTGGACCCAAACCCAGTGAGTCTGAATCTAGTCTGTACTTTACTACACTTTTGATGTTATAATTGAAATAAATATGCATACATCTACACTATGGTAAAAGTTGTGTGTAACCAGTTAGCCAAGCTTGCCGAGAATAGGTAATCCAAAAAGTTATCTAGATAATAAAAATGTAGGCAAGCCAGAATGATACAATGGTTATTTGACAGAAAACACTTGCTTTCTAAGTGTAGTCTTTAATTTCAGCTTATAATTAAAGCTAAATTTGATAAAACGTTACTGTTCTCTCCCTAGAGAAAATTAATCCTAATTTGGAAATTAATGGTACAGTAATTTTTTTGTGAAGGAAACTTCAGAGATGCAGTGCTATTGTAAGCATTAAGAACATCATTTGGAAGCTTTGATTTGGAAGGGACTTGCACAACACATTTATCTCTGTAACATCTCCTGTCCAGTAGCATACAGCTTTGAGAATCAGCCCACTTTACTAATAGAGACCTTTCGTTGTTAAAAAGCTTGATTTTTACATTTAAAAACCTGTTTTCTAACCAAAGCCAATCCACTTCGTTCCACCACTGGGTCTAAACTGAATAAATTGAATCATTCTTTTGCATGTCTTCTCTAAGCTAAAAATCACTAACTCTTTTAACCATTCTTGAATGACAGTTTCCAAATCCTCTTTGAATCACCCACTGTGCACTAGAAAAACTCAAAATTAATAATTTCTCTCTGTAAAAGTAGTTTCTGCAGTGCTTCTCAGTTCTCTCAATTTCTGCATAATATAGTGTATAGTGAGGATTTGATCTTTCTTGATGTGACTGCTTCACTTCTGTTAATGTAATATAAGCTCAGTTTGTTTTAGCTTTCTTAGCAACTAAGTCATGCTGTCGACTCAAAATATCCTCAGATCTTTATTGTATGGACACTTATAAGCTTTGTTTCCCCTCTCCTACATATTTTTTTAACCTTAATTTGCAACTTTGTTTATCTCCATTGGTTTAATTCTATCATTCTACCTTCTCCCAAAATATTTGCCTACCAATTTTTTTGTATTCTAAAGTTTTAACTAGCCCTCCTAAGAATGCATAATTTGTAAAATTCTATAAGTGCAATATCTATACTTGAGTTTTTGGTGAAAATATTGAATAAAGGTCTACCTTTAATGGATAATACTTGAGGAAAGTTTTTCAAAATGATTTACAGGATTCCACAGTGTTCACCTCTGGAGCTAAAACGTTGCATGAAATACTTTAAAGAAGCCCTTATATACTGTGTGGCTTGCCTCAACGTGATCCAGCAGTCAGAGATACCCAAAGAAGCTTATATAGCTCAAATGAGACATTGCCCATAGATCTATTTTTTTCATTAAAAATAAAAATTACATTAATAAAGTTTCTTTCCTTTATTCATTTTGCCAAGATTTATATTTCTTTTTAAACTCTAAGACAGCATTCAAAGTTGTATTAACATTAGAAAGAATGCAAGATTAAAGGACTTGCTTACTCAAAATAGAATTTTGTTTAATTCAATTATTGAACAATTCTTAATGTAGCGGAAGAATGACTACAAACCCTCCTCCCTAAAACTAGCACATGTGAATCAAATATTGTGTAAGAGAAATAATTTCATTAACGTTAATCAGAAATGAATTTTATTGGAAATATTTGGATTCCCCATAAGTAACTGCATTAAAAAGATTTTCCCCAAAACAAGTTACTTTTAAAATTAAAGTCCTCAGTAAGTCCTGAGCTTATTATAACTTTTTTGGCATTGCACAAGGGATTGAAATCTCACAAAGAATCTAATATAAATGAATTGTTTAAAGCCAATTTTTTCTTTCTTTTTGGTAACTTGAAAAAAATACTTGCTGAAGTATTTGGTAGAATAGCAGTCAATATTTTAATTGCTTGTTATATTTGAACTTTATTAATAAATTGTGCGTTTTGTGATCCCAGAGAGCAAACTGTGAAGGTAGGAAAGTGTTTAATTGTTCCGACTGTATAACAAAGGTCCATGTGGGGCATCTGATGTTGGGAGTTGAATAATGACGTAATCCGCTGAGGTCCCGAGAATTCCTTAGAGCAGACGTCTTCGAAGGCGGCGGGCGCCACCCTGCTAGAGGTGATGCGTCAGCTTTATTAAACAAAAAGGACATCCAAAATCCAGTAAAGGGTAAGAAATTTTTACCGTAAAACAAGATCTTAAGAAGAGACTGGATCGTTGCCTGGCATTTAACGAATCTGCTAGGAGCCTCTCGCAGTCAGGCTGAAACCTGGCTTTCTCCAAGCGGGGGAGTGGATCATTCGCTGTGGAGACAGGTAGAAGAGTGAGGCGTGCGCTACTTCACACGCTCACACACGCACGTACACGCACCCACGCTACTGTCAAAGAGAGGTACAAGTCTTCTGCTTTATCCTCTAAATCTGCAGCAATTTGTGATATGGATTAATTCTGAGTGCCAACTTGTGAAACAAAAAGGGCACTGTCCTTACCAGGGGACGGTTGGATGATCTATTTGCCAGTATCAATATTTGGATGGAAAGCTTAAAATATGTTGTTTTTCCAAGAGTTAGACTTTAAAGGAGGGAAAGCACCACTGATGAAATATTAGCAGCAAATCGGTTAACCACCAACTTCTTTCTGTAGCCGTCGAGGCTCTTTTAAGTTGACAGGAGAAGCGAAACTGCATTCTCTCTGCTCAGAATAGAGACTCCTCCACAAACGCGCCCTTAACCACGGCGTCGTCCCCCGTCGTAGGTGACTTAGCCTACTGCCTTGAGGTCAAATCAGGCGGCGTTTGGAGAGTCAGCCTTCACCCCAGAGGTCCGCCAGGGCGGTCCCCTGCGGTTCCCCCGGGCCAGTGGCCCGAGTGTGGTCCTGCACCGAGATGCGCACCAGGTGGCGAGCCACGGGTGCACGGGGGCGCTGCGCCTCGCCTCCGGAAGTTGGCCCCGCACTCAGCCTCTGCACAGGTCCCGGACCAGAAAGCCTTGGCGTGAGGTCGCGCTGAGGCCACCGCTGGGCGAGGCCGCAGGCTCTGGGACGCGGGTCCGCGCGGCGGAGGCGCCGCTTGCAGCTCCGGGTCCCGCCTGCACCCCAAGGAGGGGCGTCCCAGGAACTCCGCTTTCCCCCTGCGAGCCACAGAGAGCTTTTTGTTCCGAAACTCTACTTAAGACACTTTGCAAGTTAAAACTCACTTATCAAAATTCACATCAGGAATCCATGTTGCTGGGGGCGGTCAGGCCAGGTTGGAAGGGAGAAGCGAGTGAATATTAATCTTTACCTTTCTCTAAAGTTCCTTAATGATTTTCGAAATAAAGGAGTTGGCGGTCTCTCCCCCTTTTTTTCCCCGAAGAATCCTTGATGTGATAAACGTGTTTGTGTTTTCCTTCTTTCTGTAGAATTTATAAAGCCCCACGGGAAGAGGTTAAGCTAAATTGCGAATGGTTTTCAGCTTCTTATAATGAGGTGCGTTCTAAGCGCACCGCCTTGGCGCCCAAACCTTGTCCTGTTGTCCCGAGGTAAAGGGTCTTCGTGGGCGGAGGAGGGGCACAGGAGGTGGGGGTCTAAACCGAGGAGACTCTGCTTCTCTCTGTTTGGACCTGCCTTGGACATACTGGCCGTACCCTGGTCGGTTTGTTTAATGACCGTGGACTTCACACTTACATTCTATAATTCCAGTCCAAAAGAGAAACATCCATCATGTCATTTGCCTCTATCTATATTGAGATGTTCTTTAAGAAAGTCTTTCCTGAAACCTGAAAGCTCAAGGCGTTAATGTGTATGCCCAGCATCTTCTTGAAAATAAGCAGCACTGTCAAGACATATCTAGTAAATCAGCAGAAAAAAATGAATTAAAATATATTAGAAGTTTAAGCAATTCCTATTTCAAATAAATAGTGGAAAATGTATTATAGATAAACAGATTAAGAATTTGCTAGTGAAATCTGGGTTTGTGAATTGAATACAGTTTAGCTTAATTATGCACTATTTAAAGCTATATATGTCATAGAAGAAATCTAATTTTAACAGTCTTTCATTTTGTTATCTTCAGAACTTCCTGGAGCAATGACGACGGCCATAGGAGAAATAAAGATGCCTAGATTATTGCAGTTGAATTATGATTTTTTAATATTTGTAGTAAAATAAATTTCTATAGTAAATGTAAACAATGTCCATAGTAAATGTAAACAATGGTATGTGTTATATAAGTCAAAATATTTGCACGTGGGGGAAAATAGTCGTCTTAGATTTTTACATTTAAGTTGGATCCTTTAGGAGAGCAGAAGTCTAATCCATTTCTCTCTTTAACGGCAACTATGTGAAAAACTATTACAGAAACAAGTTGAAATTCAAAAACAAGTGTAGCTCTTTGAAAAATCATGTGTTTCTGAAATACCAAAATACTTAGTATTATTATTGAAATCACAGGTAAATTTAATCTAGTATATTTGAGAGCTTTGTAACAGCACACTTGAAAATCTGATATGGTTGATTAAAATTCAGGTAATCATTTTTAAATTTAAAATACAGAAGCTTCAAAAATGTGACCAAGTTATTTATTAGTCTGTAGGTGTGTTTTCTGGAGTAGATGATGATGGATTAGAACATATATTTTTTTAAAAAGCTTAAATATTTCTTTGTGTATGTATTTTTATTTTAATGAAGACTTCTTGAACTGCTTCGATGCAAAATATATTTCTGTATCTGTTATGTCTGTAGAGCTGTGGGAAGGCTAAAGACGAAGCCAGGGAAAGAGAACAGCAGTAGAGCACACACAAACATGAGGCCATCTGGCTTCCTGCCATCATACACGACATTCAATTATTTTAGTACTTTTTCATAAGGGCTTTCCCTCCACTCAGCTTCCCCTCCCCTCTCCAGATTCTTGCTTTTCTACATTTGGCACAGTTCATCTGATTCAGCATGCATTTTTCCTAGCTTTACTTAGTATACTATGCCTCAAACTCTCACCGCAAAAAGAAAGTGCTAAGACTAAAATTTTCGCAATCCTATCTTGACATTCCCACTGTTACTATATTAGTGTGACGTTTCTTTCAATAAGTTGAGAAAGAAAGGAACTAGAGTGGTCTACACATTGTTTCAACTGCTGCTTTGATCTGTGTACTCAAATATTTTTCATTTCCCAAAATATATTCTCATGGGGGCGGGGGGGGGGGCATTAAAAGCAGCTTTTAGACCGTGAGAATTTTTTTTAATGTAAAATGAGTCAAGCTGACAGAGAGTCAATCCCTTATCTGAATTTGACTTATCTGAACTTACCTTTATGTGTGGGGTGGGGGGTGGGGGGGAGTTAAATAGTCATTTCAATGAACTTTTCATTTAGTTTTAACTTATTCAATTACTTTAATTCTAAGCAGCTCTAAGGGGAACTATTTAAAACTTCTTGTCAACACCCCAAATCACTATGTTTGGGGAGTTGGCACCTCATAACAATAACAACAACAAATTGTTTGCAGGAATGGTAGTTGTAACTGCAAATTGGAGCATCAGAGTCGCTTCACAAAATAGCCTTTCCACTGTGTTAGCATCGAATGGTGCCAGAGGAATGAGGAGAAAACAGGGTTTCAAAGAGGCTGAGACTTGAACCTGCAGTAGGGCTTGTTGACCTTCATCTTTTTGCTTTTTGGAATCTGTACATTCCTTCCTGACGCTCTCTGCAGGCGCTGCCTCATTCCCGTCAAGGAGATGAGAAGAAGCATCAATGGCTACACAGTGCCCAGAGATCTAAAAGTGCTGGAATCCTGGGGATGTCCTAAATTTTGTTAGGCTTTACAAGAAATTGATGGCTCCCCATCTCCCTCCCTCTTCTACCCCCACTCCCACCACTTCCTGCAAGTGCTTTATGCCAGGTTGGTTTCTTGACTGACATGAAAGATGGGGGGCTGAATCCTAGGTTAGAAGCTGGGTTCCTGGGATGGAAAGAGATGAACAATACTCTCAAAGGTGAAATAGAAAGGTGGAACAAAGAAGGGAACAGTAGCCTGGGGGCGATGGGCTGAGCCTGCTAGGATAAAAACCCAATTAGAACCTGGCTTAATAAAGCGGGTCTCTCTAGCCAGCTAAGGCTCCTCAGGACTCTGGCCTCTGGGGCCCTGGCCAAGCCAACTGGTTGGAATTGGGAAGGGTTGGGATAAGTAATGAGGATTAAGAGCAGACTTTAAAAGCCTGCTGAGGAGCAAAGAGCCAAGCCAGGTCTGGGTAGAGTAGCTGAAAGTATTTATCAGAGTCAATTTCCAAGAAGGTTATCCTCAAAGCACCAGGCAGAAGCAGCCCAGGTAGACTTCAGGGAAGGCGAAACAGACCCCAATCCAATCAGCCTCCAACTCCCATTTGCGACTTCCAGAAATCATTTAATTATTATTGTTTTAATTAGTATTAAGTTTATTATTAATGCTCCAATGGCTAGAGCTGTGTCATTACCATAAACTCCAACTCAACCTCTCAAAATCCATTTAATGCAGCTCTTGGCAACCAGAGACCCAGCTT
Source organism: Diceros bicornis minor (assembly GCF_020826845.1). NCBI lineage: Eukaryota > Metazoa > Chordata > Mammalia > Perissodactyla > Rhinocerotidae > Diceros > Diceros bicornis. Next base: position 35,408,728 of record NC_080764.1, on the reverse strand, counting down.
TGTGCCAAAAACTGCAGATTAAGCATTCGTTATGGGAGTTTGCCATTAGCTGTTCCCTCTGTTAGGGACATGGGGTTACATGTCCCAAAACACGCAGGATTCCGTGTAATAGACTTGCTTTTCCAGGAGGCTCCAGGGATATTAAGAGGGGTTGGTGACACCTTGCACCCATCCCTCCAACCACCACCATCAAAACTGGGTTTGGGGTATGGGGTGGAAACCGGTTTACTAGGAGCCGTCCTACTTGGCTCCCCTGTAGTTTCCTGTGTGAGCCGGACCTTTATTGGCGTCAAGTACTCTAGAGCTTGCATCATATGTCTTTCATTTAAAAGACACCGAATGTTTTTCAGGGAATTTAGGGCTCTTAAGACGCATATTTATAAACAAGCTGACAGAGCTCTACGACATAACTAAGTTTATAGCTAGGAGTTGTTTGTATATTTCCTCAAGTCAGCAAGGCGTTGTTCTTGCTGCTGTGAATACTTGAAAAATCTATTTAACGACCATGTCTCTTAACCTCCTCGTGTCTATTAGAGAAAGTCAGACTTTCTGAAAAATTGAAGGTAAGGCACAGAGGGGGATAGGAGAGAATCGAAAATCACTGACCCACACAGGAGTGAGTGGATAACTCTACACCCAGCGTTCCTGCGGGGGTGGGGGGGGGGGCCAGGAACGGGCTAGAAAGTGCCCAGAAAGCGCATGGCTGCTCCTTCGCCTTAAGCATGGTCCGGAGGGCACCCTCTCGCCTGCGTTTCCTTGGCTTTTTTTTTTTTTTTTGCCCCATACGAGGATGCCAGGCTTGGAGTTCCCGCGCTTTGATGCAGTCCGGCTTTCTCCCGGAGCGCAGTCCCGGAAAGCTTTTCTTTGACCGCGCCCCCTTGAGATTTAACAATTCGTTGTTGGTTCTGGCTGCATGGCTCGGAAGGTAGTAATAATAATACAGCAAAGCTATATAATTCCAGGAGTAGTGTCAACTCGCCAGAACCTGAGTGCGCGCTCAAGGCCCCGCCGAGCGCGGCGCCGCGTGAACTGAGCTTGTGCCCTCCTCGGGAGAAGCGTCTGGGAAGAACTAAGCCTGCTGCTCCAGGCCGCCCGATCTGATGGGTTCCACCGGCCCGATCTGGGTGTTTAGGGCCGGCCCTGCTTTTAGAGCAGTGCTAAGTGCTCGGGGGTGCGCAGCGCTCCACGATTGTTTCTCCCCGGCTGTGGCCTGTCCTAGCCTCGACGAGGGACCGCCAGTGAGTCTTGCAGCAGCCAAGACCCCGAAGAGAGGTGGAAATTCCCGAACCCATCCGGATGCCCGCCAGACTTGGGCTTGGCCTCGCCACTCCCAGAGTCGGAACCGCCCGGCGTGCCCAAATCCGCGGCGTAATTGCCAGGCTGGCCTGGGGAACCGCGACGGGCACGGAGAAGGCCTGTGCGAGAAACGCTATCAGAACCCTCAAGCCGAGGCCTCCCTGGGAAGACGCAGTCTTTAGTCCCCAGTCGGTGGGAGTTTTTCACCAAATTTGCCAGAGGAGGCCTGTTGCAAATGGCCTTTTCGTGCCCAAGGCGCCGAACGCATTTCCCGCAGACGCCGCGGGCTCCTCGGAAGCCAGAGTTTCCCCCGAAATCACACAGACGAGCTTTCAACCCCGCAGTGCTGCCCTGCCCTCAGGCAGCGGCCAGCTTCCCGCCCGCCCTAGCACCCGCTCCGGCGGGAATCCAGGCCCCGGCCCAGCCGCGCCCCGGACGCCGCCCCGCAAGCGCGCCCAGCTCCGTGCGCGCGCGCCCCTGGCTCCCCGCAGGCACTTTTCTAAGTACCTCCACCGCGACTCTTTAAAAGTAAAAACAGTAATTTTTTAAAAACCGCGCTGAAGACCTGCCTCCTTCATGAACCCCTTTGTGTGACGTGCCTCCCTCTGGCCTAGACTAAGAGCTCTTTGGAGGCACTTTTCCTGTATAGTTTTCTTAAAATAATCTGGATCTAATGATAAAATCGTGGACCAACGAGAGGTGGGGAGAAGGGTGGGGAAATAGGTCGATATGGGTGTAATGGTTTCCCTGCCTCTTGCTCGGCTTTCCTCTCCCACCCATCGCCACCACGTCCCCACGCCGCCGCATTCCAGAAAGAAAGGAAAGGCCGTGGGCTCGAAAGCGCCGAGCGCCCCGGGATGCCGAGCTCCTCCGGCTTAGAAGCAGAAGCGGGTCCTCGACCACGGCCGTCCCGGTTAATAGCTGCCAACGTATCCGGCTTCTTGGGCTTCGGATTAATGTGGATCTTCCACATAAACGATTTACGGACGAATTAAAAGCCCTTTAAAGCAATACTTCCTTTCAAGTTCTTAAGACGCCTCTAAATCTTTCTGGTAGTGAGTGGCCAGCGTGGGGGCGGGGTGGGGACCGGGTGCCGGGCAGGCGGCCGAGAGGGCGCAGAGAGCGGGGAGTGGAGGGTTAACTGCTTTGCGATCTCACCAAGCTCTTCCGAAATGCCAGTCCACTGTCGCGGCGACAATGTTTCTGGATGTCGGGGCCTCGTCCCTCCTGGCATTTGTCTGAAATGGAACTGTCTATCCAACCTAGGCCTGGACGCGCCCTACCCGGGTAAGTGGGGGATGGTGGGGGTGGGGTAGGGGCGGAGGGGGACCCGGGGTGGAGTTAGTCGCCTGCCTATTTTCATATTCATTAGAACTGGGAGGTTGCCCGAGAAGCCCAGCTGAGTTTCAAGATATAAAAGCAAGTTCGGGTGCCCCGCTTTCCAGCCGGGACAGATTAAAGGGCTCAGAGCCGGGCTGCTCCCGGCGCCGCAGCCCTCGCTTCCCCTTTCCCTCCTCTCTGGCCCTCCCTCCTCCCGCCCACTGGCTCCCTCCCCCAGCGCTCTCCAGCCTCCGCGCCCCGGGAGCTCCGCGACAGCCTTCCAGGATTATGGAGTTTCTGAGCGAGAAGTTTGCCCTCAAGAGCCCGCCGAGTAAAAACAGTGACTTTTACATGGGCGCAGGAGGCGCGTTGGAGCACGTTATGGAGACGCTGGACAATGAGTCCTTTTACAGCAAAGCGTCGGCGGGCAAATGCGTGCAGGCCTTCGGGCCGCTGCCCCGCGCCGAGCATCACGTGCGCCTGGAGAGGACCTCGCCCTGTCAGGACAGCAGCGGTGAGTCGCCAGCTCCAGCCCGAGCCGCGGGAGCCCTTCCGCAAACCCGAAGTGCGGGGACCCGTCAGGACAGGCAGGCTGGGAGGAAGGAAGGAAGGAAAGGGGCAGCGAGAGACTGGAGGGCGGAGGAGGCAGTGGAACGGTGCGCGTTTTAGGAAGCGGTGTTTTGGTTGCAGCAGACTTTAGGGGGCAAAGGAAGGATTCAGCTCCGGGTTGCCTCCGCGGAGTTCTCCTTTGGCTGTCCTGTCTTGTCCCCTACGGGTCCCGGAGTCCCTCTATCCAGGACCCAGGCGTAAACTGATAGGGCGGTGAATGGAGCGTAATTGAGTCAAGACAGCGCGCTTCCTCTGCGAGCCCGCCGCGCTGCCCCGGCAGGAGGAGCTGAAATCGATCACAGCTCGTTAGAGGACGTCATTGTCGTCACGAATAAGAAAAGTCTAAGCTCCTTTAAGTGAAAAACATTTTTTACTTTTCAAGACAGCGACATTTTTCCTTGTGAAGTTGGAGGGTTGCTAGATTAGCTTGTGTGAATTTGTGATTTCTGTTTCTTTGAGTTTGCAATACAACACAAATTTTTGTTAAATATCAAATCAGTTTAAATAGCTTCGGCAAAGAATCCCCACTATAATCACTCACTCCCGAATTCTGCATTGTCTTTTTTTCTGACTCCACATTAAAAGTCACCTAAGAAGCCTTTCGGAATGCTTCTGGGTGAAATCTTCAACTTTGAATGGTTAACTATCTCAAAGTCAAAATGTTATCAAAACAAACCATCTATCTTTTCTATCCTGTAACCCAATACAAACCTATTTTTTCAGATCGCGACAGCTAAAGCAAGTTTACAATTACAAGAAGACTTTTCCTTATCATTGTATATATTCCACAGTTAAGCTGTAAGGAGCGGGTTGCTTTAAAATAACAAACGAATTAAGTGTGAAATATTTACAACAAGCCTCCCACCCCCTATTTTAATGGAGGTTCAAAATCTGGCAAGGCACGGGCTCGTAGAAGATCATTTTCTAGACACTTTGTACACAGTAAGCTTAAAAAAAGATCTCATTGTTTTACTTATTTCATTCAACGTTGCAAGTTACTTTTGATTTGCAAGGAGACGCAAACGACAGAAAAAAATCAGTTAAATAGGTTCAGTCATTTAGAAAGACGTCAGCAATTAATTTTTATTTTTAATTCACTAAATTTTTGGCTTTCTGGATGTATTTCAGACTGCAGTGTCTTTATTTTGGGGATTCTTAGATGTATACATAAAGTTACTGGAATAGACAGGATTTTTTAAAAATGATTCTGTAATGTCCTGTTTTAACTGCTGGATAAGACTTCAATATTACTTCAATCGTAATATTTTAAATTGTCGGGAATCCAAAATAAGAGCAATAGGTGATTTTTGGTACTTTATCAACTTGTAAACGAACATCACACTATTAGGATGAATTTTAAAAGGAAGGTATTAAGTAAGATGAATGTAGGCAGCAGTCCGCTAAATTTAGGAAAGTTCCTGTCTTTCTCCTGAGCTGCCCTTCGCGTCACGACTGCTTCCCCTCCCCCATCCCTAATTACCGCAGTTCCCCGTTGAACCCTGCCCACGGAGACAAAACCGTATTGTTAATCAGTCATGGCTCTTCTTTATGTTTAGTTTTACATCACGTCTTCTTTTGCATGAAACCTATTAGGCATTTAAGTTATACAGGCATTAGAGTTCAATACGTTTGTATAATGATTAAAGCAGTTGTAATACATTGTGAGAATTTAAAAACAGACAAAAACGAAAAAGTATGACGATTCATTGGAAATTATTGTTCTGACTGGGTTGACTTTAAAAAAAAATGCCTCCCGTTTCAATATGTGCATCTATTGCTTTTGTGTGTGTGTGGCACCATATGATACATTTTTTGTTTTATATCATACTGCAGGCATGCAATCAAATCTGGAGGAAATCACTGAAATTAAAACACTCCTAAACAGAATGCCAGATGACATCCTTTGTAATCTTTTAATAGATGTTTTAATTTCTGCTTGACTAGAGGGAAAAATAAAACTTTGTCTTAAAACATATTTCATGAGTTAAGCATAAATATGACATATTTAGAAAGAACTGCAAGTGAGTTTTTAAGCTGAAGAAGTCTATTTAAGTTTTATTCTTTTTTATAGGAAGCACTTCCAGAAACTGCTATGAAATTCGTTTCATAATTTAGTAGGTCATTTTTTGAAAAAAAATTTTAAATGCAGACATGAATATACAGTCGAAATATTTGAAATATAGTAGAAACAATATCGTATCTTAAATCTATAGTCCATAGGTTTTGTGTAGAGGAGGAAGATGACTTTTAAGAAGAGTTTGTATTTTGATTTACAGACATTATTTTAAAATGAAATATCTTTTTTGGGCCATGTAAGTAGCTTGATTTTGTCTGCTGTGAATAAATATATGACTTACATTAAATTTGGTTCCCTTTTCAAAAATTATGCTCACTTAGGGTTTTTTAAAAAATCTAGAACATCTTTTAACTTGACTACCTTAATTTGGTTATAAATTATGTGCGTAAACATTGTATTAGCCCTGTAAAGTAGAACTGTGAATTTTGGCAAATTATATGAGCTCCAGCTACACATTTTTAAATGGTTTTAAACCTGCTTAAAGTGAATTAATAATTGTATATAATGTGATGATCGGATTAACACTGGCACAGTAAATCATTAACAGACCCAGACCGCTTTCCTGATGCTCTAAATTACTTCAACTTAATTCTGTCATCCAAACGTTTTACAATCCTGAGAACTGTGTTTTCCCCCTCTGGGTACAGTGAACTATGGGATCACTAAAGTAGAAGGACAGCCTCTTCACACGGAACTGAATAGAGCGATGGACAACTGTAACAGCCTCCGGATGTCTCCGGTGAAGGGGATGCCAGAGAAGGGAGAGCTGGATGAACTTGGGGATAAATGTGACAGCAACGTATCCAGCAGTAAGAAGCGGAGACACCGAACCACCTTCACCAGCTTGCAGCTGGAGGAGCTGGAGAAGGTCTTTCAGAAAACCCATTACCCGGATGTATATGTCAGAGAACAGCTTGCTCTGAGGACAGAGCTCACTGAGGCCAGGGTCCAGGTAGGAACCAAATGAAGGCTTTGGGTGTGTGTTGGGGGGCGGGGGTCGTGTTAGAATAATTCATAGTTGGATTTTGCTACAAGGGAGGAAACTGATTCTCCAGCTGAAGATAGAGAACAATGTAATATATGCATGTAGATTTACTAAAATTCCCTTTTACTTACAAAGGATTTAACGACTCACACAAAAACAAAACAAAAGAACTTTTGAGTTATTACATAGGCATAAAAATTAAAAATTATTTAAAAAATATAAAAACGTATCTCTGATTTTAAAAAGTAATTTTTAAAGGACGAGAAACAGTATCATAACTAGCCAAACTAGTAATCCATTTATTTTATTTTGTTTTTCTATTTTATCAGCCGCTGAGGTTGTTTTAGGTTATTTACCAAGTAATATTGGTAAGTTTTTGTATATTTGTAAGTATTTGTATAATGGCCCATAAATCTATAATTTTATTGATATTGGGGTTATAATAAAACAAAGAAAAAATGAAAAAATCTCACAAATTCCTAATTGTTATGTATACCATAACCTATTTTCACTAAACATAGTTAAAGAAAGATCATAGAGCTCATTTACAATTATCTAGCCCTGGTAGTTGCCAATACATGGCATTCTATTATAATTTTTTTAAATCTAGATAACTTACATGGTTTTTGCAGAGGCAATAGAAATAATGATCTTAAAGTAATTTTTAAGTATATACTCAATTATGTTTATAAATTATATTCAAATTATCAAATTGGATGATTCAATATACTAAATTTTTTAATAATTTGAAAAAACAAAATTATAGTGAGTAAAATTGTACCTCTTACGTATATTTATTTTTACTAGATTTGATATTTTAACCTATATTTTATTAGTTCCCAAGTAACAGTAATTCAGTCAAATGGCCTTTTCCTTTGTGTTTTTACTACTCTAGGTAAGAAAATAGTGAATTTTGCAATTCCCATAAGCCACTATAATAGAGAAATGAATAAAGTAGTGAGAAATTTTGTTCTGAGTGGAGTAATAGTATTCCTTCTGAAGATTCAGCCATTGGAAGACCTTTACATCATGAAAGACAACATCTAGTGGTGCAGGAATAACCAGCAGCAGACTTTCACTTTAGTTTGTGGAAGTAAATGGTTCCTTTATCTTAGTTCGGGAAGTAAATATATGGAAAGTGGATGGCAAGGAATAGTTTTAGAATTGCCAGGTGTTAACATGAGTCCCTCATGTGTGTTTTTTGTCTTGTGTTCATATATTTAAATTAGTTATACTTGTAACCATAGAAAAATATGTTCACACACAGAGTGATCAGCTGTGCACAATGCGTTCCCCTTAACATTTCATCAAGTCCTGATTAATTTTTGTCTTAAGAACGCGCACAGAAAGCCAGGTTGTTCTCTTCCCTGTGTTTCACATCAGAGTGCTAATTGGCACCCATTTTAAGGAGATTGTCAAGTTTTTTTCTCAATGAAATAAAAAAACCCTTATTGCTGCTGAATTCCCTTAGTATGCTCATGATGCCTGTCTGTGGAGACAGCAAGAAAATATGGTTTGTTTTATTGGTTTTGTTTTGTTTTTGGTGTTATCTGGAGCCCTGGGCATAGTGGCTAATTCACATTTACCAGCAGTGTTCTAAGAAACCATATCCAACAGGTAGCTCTCTTTGCCTTGTTTTAATTGCTGAAAACTCTTCAAAGGGCCGTCTTAAATTTGCAATACATACTTAAACATTAAACTGAGTATTAATACGTGGTCATCAGTGTGAAGGTAAAGATATAAAAGATTAGAATTGAATATGAAAAAGAGTGAAAATTTTAAGTAAATTTTAATGAAAGCCTTTTTATAATTTGCATTTTTATACTTGATTTCCAGCTTCTTTCCTAAATATTCTATATTCTGAACATAGTTCTGTAAAGACTAAAGAGCTTCCTGAAAGCTGCTACCCTAATGTCCACTCAAAAATATCAAATTATGTATATTGAATATCACTTTCTGTATCTCCTTTTAATACATTAAAATATTAAAATGAAGATTCTGGAGAGCTACAAGTATAAATTAGTGTATATTTATACCTGAGGAATATTAAACCTCTGAGGAAGACAGTTGCTATGATAAATATTTCTAGTATGTCATTAGAGAAATTTGAGGACTGCTTAGTGACCTTTAGAGGCCACACTAACTCACAGGCTTTCTTGACACTTGGTTATATCTGCCCTGTTTCTTTTATTATTTATATCACCTGTAAGTGTTTTAAACTGGAGAAATGATGATAAAAATTTCTGAGTATTTTCCATACGGGAAAATAAATAAGTGGTGTAATTTATGTAAAAGGCACATTTGTATATTTTAAAACCATAGTTCAACTTGAGATGATTCCATTTTACCTGTAGTTTTTATCATGCTCGATATAATATGTAATCTTAATCTTTTCTGTTTCTAAATAATCATGATATTTCCACTGATGCCAAATGCTTTAGGTGTAATCTTTATGTTATAAATTTTTCTAAGATTGTGTAAGCATGAGTACAACCCAGAATAATCTTCACTTTGTGACATGTTTTAAAGATAATTGTTTTGACAGATCTAGATATTAATTTGGTTGTGGATTGGCTAGGTTAATGTTATGTGCATAACCACAAACTAAAAGTTATGGATGTCTTCCAGATTTACAGCATTCTCTGAAAGGAGGATTATCTATCATAGTTTGGAGATATAAGGAGTCTTCAAGATTATACAGTCTAATTTCTTTTTATTTTCCATGAATGAGAAAACAGACGCTCCGACATATTAAATAAATTTGCTGAAAGTATCTTGACTCTTTCCATTATATTGCCTCACGGACATACCACTTATCAGAGTACAATAGGAAGTAAAATTTGTGGATGCTTTTCTGACATTAAGAAATTCCTTTATTAGTTTTGTTGACCTGGTTTACTTTTCTCAGTTGAAGTCTTTTAACAGCACATTTGCATTATCAAATACTCTTTAGCTAAAATTCTGCTTTTTTAAAAAATTAGGTTTGGTTTCAAAATCGAAGGGCCAAGTGGAGAAAAAGAGAACGTTATGGCCAAATTCAACAAGCTAAAAGCCATTTTGCTGCCACCTATGATATCTCGGTTTTGCCAAGGACTGACAGCTACCCACAGGTATGGTAACTGTACCAGATAGGGACCGAAATAGACGTAGTTTGTATACTCTCCAAGGGGTTACTATAAGCTTTATTTTATCTAATATAATAGTCAAGAATTTTAACCTCCAGAAGACTTTTTGCATGTTCGTTAGATTTTTATTTTATGAAAATATTTATTTTGTTCTTGTTTTTTTCCAGAGCCATTCACTTAAAAATATTTCAGGATCTCTTCCTTGTTATACATTGCAACAACTGAATTAGCATCATTTAATAGTATGACACTTTTAATTCTCTACATTTTAATTATTCAGACTCACTTCCTTTGTTAACTTTTAAAAATACATAAGGCATTGCTTGGCAGGCATAGCTATTGTTTTATGAACCGTACCCATAACCTAGTGTCAGATGTGGCCTAGGAAACCTTCAGTACCACTTAAAAATATCTCTTTTCTTATGTTGTTTTTTCAGCTTTAAAGTTGCTCATTGTTTCAAGGAAACATTTAGCCCCTTGTGACTTAAAATATCTATAGAATTAGCACTGAACATAATTTTAAATATTTATCTTGTTAAGAAACACTTTCCTTTATAATGGGAGCTCTCTCATTTCAAAGACTATATAGAAATTCTTTTTCTTCCAATTTTTCTTTTTAATTTAGAGGTTTTTTTCTTTTTAATACTTTGTAACGCATGTAAATAAAAAATATTTTGTCTTTCTAATTCGACATTACTTTTTCCTAATACTGAATTATTATATTGAGAACTGTATTTGATATATGATAAGGGACACGTGTCTTATAAGGAACAAGCCATCTGTTATTTCATTGCTTATTGTTTAATGATATGCATTGTAAGAGACCACTTTGAAAACAAATATGTAACAGATATGCTAGTGGAATACCTCGATAATCCAGTAACCAGATCATCGCAGCCCCGCACTTAAGGGTATTCATTTTCTTCAACTGTAAATTCATACCCTGTGGGCTTGAATTCAGTCCTTTAATTTTGTGCTATCCTTGTGTTCTTATGCCTTTTATGATCCTTAAAATCCTATCTTGAGACATTCACTCCTCCAGATAAATTCACCAAATTTATTAAGGTAATATTCTATGTGAACAAGAGCCTTACAGGTCACCTAGTTCAACTCCATTTTAAAAATTAGGAAACCAGGCCCAGGTGGGTTAAGAAATTGGACCCTGATCACACACGATCCTTCACGGGGCAGTCTCGAAAGGGCTGCTACGAGGAAGCCTTACCACTGCCGTTTGCTAGAAAACCAGTGGTGTGGGTACCTTTTGATAAGTGCCCATACCTGCCATAAGAAGAATCTTATTTCTCTTTTAAAATTTATCTTGAAGTAGTTCGCTCATTTTTTCTCCTGTTTAAAGCGTGTATATACTCCTAGTTACTTATCATCACACGGCTAATGAAATTTATTCCCCAGATATTTTTAGGTGTCCTAGTTGAGTTCTACACTAAGTGCTGTGAGGATGTTCCCCTGTAGACTAGAAGCTCCAGGAGAGCAGGCGCGGCAGTGTCTTCTCAGTTGTTCCACTACTGTACCCTCCCTGTATCAGGCTCTGTTCCAAGCAGGTTACATATATTAACTCATTTAATCCTCTCAACAGCCTTATGCAGGAGGTGTTATTAATTATCCCCACTTTTCATATGAGGAGACTGACGCACAGAGAGGTGAGGGTTTTACTCACTTCGCTACTAGACCAGAGGCAGTCTGGCTCCCGAGTGCAAGGTCTTAACCCTCACAATAGACTGTCTCTCCTAGTGAATATGTTTGAATGATTGACTGGTTAATAAATTAATTCCAGAGAGCACGAGACTTAAGTTGTATTATTCAAGTCTGTGGTTTAGTTCAGGGGAGCAGAGAATGTCCTCACAACCAGTGAACTAACAGTTAAAAAATGGAGATGGCATAGACTTTATATAATTTAGGACTATTTGACTGTGATGACTTTAGAAATAATAAAATCACAAATTATGAACTCTTTTCAAGTGGATTTTAAACAGGCGCAGCAATAAGTCTGTCCTACAACACTTGACCATGATATATCGTTTTCACATCTTATAATTTTTATCTTCATTCCTTTCCTTGTACAGCCCATTTCTGTCCATTTTCCACTTCTCTGTTCTTTGCTGTTGGTTGCCTTCTCTCTACGTCCCCATTCTTCTTCAGTATAGCATAAAACATTTAGAATAATGCCTGGCACCAATTAAGCTCTTTCTAAGGGCTTAATATATTCATATACTCCGACTAGTCACCCTTTTTGCCTAGGATTATCCTGCCATTGTGTTATTGTGCCTCACAGCTTTGGATAGTATCAGTTAGCAGAATGAGATAGCCTAGTAGTCAAGCAGGAAAGGGAATGATACACTCGGATTATACATTTGATAGTCTTTCTCACTCAAACAAAAAATTAAAAATTTTTTCCTCGCAAGTCATGGGAATTTTGCACTAATTCTGCCTGTGGCTTCTCCATAATTTATGTACGTTGGTTATACCACCACATAATGTAAGTATGGGGCACAGAGATTATATGTTGAAGTTATTCTAACAGTGCAATTCATTAATAATGATAAAAATCAAAACTGTAAAATCCATAGTACTTTTCTATCTTAGTCAGTCATTTAATGTTTGGTGGCCTGAAATTCTGAAATCAAGTATTTCCCACTCCCCATTGTAGATATTGGACAAAGCCAGGGGAAAGTTCCATTTTTACTTCAAAATATGTGGTTGACTTTTTTTGGTTTGTTTGAAAAAAATAATTATGCCAAGATCATTTCTCCCAAGCTCCAGCCTAAGGAAACTCTTTTTATCATGTGGCTTGAGAATAAAGATTTTTAATGGGAAAAATAGGAACCAAAATAGAATCCAACAACTCAATGCAAAAAGATATTGAATTTGGTTACTGTTACTAATTACAGAAAAAAATTATTAATTACAAAAAAAGTTGGAAACTAGAAAATGTTGGAGGCAGGACAGAAATAAAGAATTAACAATTTGGCAGGAAAGCAAAAACATACACAGAAATACATGAAAACCGGAAATGGTTTAAAAAATGAGCTCCTCGAGCTCCATCAGTGGGGATAATAATCTTACCTAGTATAAAGGTATCTATATATAACATATAATATGTTTATTCATGAATAGTAATTAAAAATTATTTTCTAAAATGTTCTAAATACTTTGTTTCCACTGGTCTTCATTACACTATAGTAAAAACAGCCAAAATAGCAAAATAGTAACTGCTAGTTGAGGGCTTATTTTAAGCCAGGCTTCCTTCTTATAGCCATTAACTCATTGAACTTCAGCCCTGGTTTTCTGAGTCCAGGAGTCCAGGGCTTTTTATGCAACATTTTCTCCTTAATCCATCCCTGAGCAATGAAATAGTTCAATTTTGACCCTAAAACATCACATCACTTTGGAAAGGCAAAATGCTTCTATTTTTTAAATTTATAAAATAATGATATAAAGCATTTAAAAAGTGGACATTTCTTAGACTGTTTTAAGATATTCTTTTTCTTAAGCTTGGTCATATTTGATAGCAAACAAACAAGAAAGGGAGATGTTAGTGGGAATATACTCTAAAGGTAGTATATTTTGTTCTACTGAAAAATAGTATCTTTTTTTTAAAAAAAAGCCCTTTATTTTGGTTCACAGTGTTAGTTGCCATTTGGCAACACTATGATTTAGCTAAATTAAACTATTTGACGTTCTCCCATACATGACATCTTAAAAAACAGTCCCGTTGCTTGTGCTGAATCTGTTCCCTCTATCTTGAATTCCCTTCACCTCACCTAAACTGTATTTCCTCCATGGAGCCTCCTCTCATTCCCCTTCAATCATCGCATCTCTTTCTCGCTGATATTGTGATGGGTTGTGTAAAATGTCTGCTACACCATTTGCAATGTAAAGTATTCAAAAGATAATTCAGGTCTTACCTTTTTATCACCACAGTATTTAGCAAATTATATATATACTGAATAGATGTGAAAAAAAGTACTGATTCACTTCAATATTTATGCAGGAGCACATTATGAAACAAAAATTAGTCAATTTTCAATAAAATAGATGGCTTCTGAATCTCTGCTGTTAACCAGCTCTGTGGTCTTAAGCAATTAACTTTTCCTCTTTGAATCTCAATTTCCTCCTCTTTAAAAGGAGTGGACTGGAAAGATTTTGCAGACTTCTTTCAGCTTAATTTTTTTTTCTTCTTCCAGAATTATTTGCGTTTTATCCAACAAAAATATGCTAGGTACTGTTTTAGGCACAGGGACTATACAAATGATGTAGACAAAATCTCCTGCTTTGTGGACAGACCACAAACTGGGTGATATTTGTACCAAATTCTGCAAACACTTCTGGTTGCAAACTAGACCTAGCAAACCAAGAGACCCACATAATTTTGTCCTTGAGTTTATGAAGCAGGCAAATATCTATCGACATTAGATTCTAACTTGTTTCTAATATATCAAAACCAAAGCATTTTTTAAATAATTATTTTTGGTGAATAAAATATTTTCTGTTAAGGTGTAAACATTTTCTGGAAGATTATAGCCAGCCTTCATTCTTACAAGGAGTGCTTAATTTCATGCCATTAGGTTTGATTCAAATTACATGTGCATTAATTTTATCATTTACTAGTTGGGTAACTTTGGGTAAGTCTCTTGACTTCCTTGATCTTCAGATTGTTTATTTGTAAAATGGAGGTATTGTTGGTGCTAGAGTTGGTGGTGGTGGTGGTGTAGATGATGATGATGATGATGGTGATGATCGTGGTGATTATGATGATGATTGTGGTGATGGTGATGATGATGATGATGATACTTTTCTGTTATGCAGAGGATTAAATTGATTTCCAAACAATATATGGAGCTAAATCTTGGGATTTGAGGAAGGCCAGGGGTTAATGTGTGACTGTGGGCTTCACAATGAGGGAGTTGTGGGTTCAAATCCTGACTCTGCCACTTAGTAGATTTTAGACCTTTGGCAAATGAATTAACCTCCAGGAACATTTCTCCTTATTTATAAAGTGGGGGTGAAAGTTCATATCATGTTTGTGACAATTAAAATAGTTTATGCAAAGTACTTAAGACATTGCCTAGTATGTAGAGTGCTCAATAAATAGTAACAATTTTATAATAGCCATTAGTCATTATTAATTGTTTTCTACAGTAGAGTGGTGGCTAAGTGGTTTAAATGTTCTCTTATGTTGTAGCATTTAAACTAATCCAATCTGTGAGTAAATTTACTATTTAATGATCTAGGGAAAGATTAAATTCAGTTACATATACTTTCTTCTTTAAATTAGGATAACCAAATATACTACCTGTAGAGAAGTTTGAGTAGATTCTCAATCCACCAAAATTATTTTCTCTTGAAGAAAATGTTTTCATCAAAAATTTCAAAAAAGGAGTTTAAGTTTTTTCCCACCAAAATTTTCAATGAGGTTTCGCTTAGTATATGGTGAGAATCATAACTAAATCTGTGTTTACCAAATGTACAAAGAGACCTATGCAGTATCTTGCTTTCTATTCTTTAATTGATGACTTTATAAATATGTGCCACTCGGAGTTTGAACATACCAAGAGTTGAATTCAAGTTATAGATAATTTGTATTCATTGGGGTAATTATAAAAACAGATTAAAGCTGTGTACATTTCTAGTTTAACAAATTCTGTTTCCGCATTCTAATTATTTAATTTTTAAAAGAAAATTTTAAAGTTTCTGTAAAGTAGTGATTGTGAAGATATTGTTCACCCTACCTTTCTTCTATCACCAGCTTCTGTACTGATCTTAAAGTTTACCTTCACTTAAGCTAACTAAGAAATATGGAACTTGTTCCCTTCAACCACTGTGGTTTAGCAGTTTAAAGGCATCTGGGGCAGTTTTTACCTTTAGAGAAAGTATCACATTTTAATCACTGTTATTTCTATTTTTTCCTAAATATTTGAAGTAAACAAATAACCCAAATTCTTTAAAAAATGTTAATAATGTAGCTATACTTGATGCATTGTGTAATGAATATTCTCCTATCTATGAAATAACCAGTGATGTGGTCATACAGTGATACAGTGAAACTTCCCTTCTGATGAATGAAGGGACAAAAATGTTAACATCATTAGGTCAACAAAACATATTGATAATTGTACAATTACTGATAGTAAGCAGAAATGTTTAAAATCATAGAAGAAATGTGATATGATAGTCTGTTATTACTCAAATAAATGTAGTTTTTACAGTGGATAAAGTTGCTGATTTAATTAAATGTATACAAATATATACTAGTTTTATATAAATATGTATAAGGAATATTTCATATATATGTATATGTATATATTAAAAATAACTTCATGTAGCATGAGGCAGATTGTGTCAGTATCAACTTGGTGAAAGTGCAGCTAGACAGAAACAGTGAATAATTTTTATTTTGTTGAAAGTACAAACACTATAAAGAGATAAAGAATATCCTCCAAAAGAAATGGAGTACATTCGTGTTTTAGATTATGAAAAGACTTAGTTTTGAAAAATGTCATATTAGAATTTAATGTGACTTAATGACTTTACACAGTAATAATAACTTAGCTAATTTTTTTTTTTGCTTTTAAGAGGTGACCACTGTGAAAGCATTGAATTTAACTGAATTGATCCTAAGTATTTTATATATTAAGAGGAAAGAATATCAACAAATCAAGTAGATTACCAAAATAAATAACAAGAAAAAGATGTAAAAATAAATTATTGAAGAGTGCCAATGTTGCTTATACATATAAAAACTATGGGAAAATAGAGAACAGCCAGGGAGGAATTAAGCCGTCAACGCCTAGGAAGTCCATGAGAACAACCCTGTAGGTTAAAACCTGCTGTTCACATTAATATTCTTAGTGGGAACCTTGTGATATACTTTAATCCAGAATTTCATGTGTGCTATATATATTAAGCCCCATGTTTCTATGAGTTTTCTTTCTTATTCCAAGCCATGGAGCATTAAGTAGAAAAAAGATTTTGCACCAACTCACAGTTGATTTAAAAATGACAAAAATAAAATTTCAACTTTGTGGTTAACGCAAATACAAGACGAATATGACTGATAACTTGAAGCAGGATTTTAAGAATAAATTCAAAGGTCATATATGATACCAAGTGGGAATATCTAAGATTAAAAATATTCTGTGAAAATTAAAGTATTTGCATATTTGATTTGTTTTAAGTTATTCATGAGGAAAACTTAATTTTTATTGTAATCTTTGCCTTTATAATTGTGAATTTTGTTTTAATAGAATGGTGTCTTTGAAAACAAATCAGGCACTGATGACTCAGCAATAGCTCTCAGGCATGTATCTAAAATACATGAAAAATAAGGTGATAAATAATTGGAAAATACTTCATATGATACTTGTTTCTGGATAATAAAATAGCAAATGCTCAGTGTGATTATTTTATTTCCTCCTTAAGTGAGTTGATAGGAAAAGTTTCATTTTAAGGCATATAGGGTAAGATTTTCTATGACTCTTTTTAATGATCATAATGACTATAAAATGTAAGAACACATCTAACACTAAAGGAAAAGAAAAAATATCCTTAGTATTGCTTATATCTTTGACTTGGAGAATATTTGAAATATTATTTGAATAATACAAAATTTAAACACATTTATGTGATGCCATTCTGAAAATTTCCAGACATTAACATTTTTCATGAGACTAAGTGCTTTTCATTTTTGCACTAACAAGAGATATATACTTTTATTTTTCTGTAAAGCAGTTTTCTTCTCAGATTATTGGTCTCACATGACTGTTAGATCTAACAGTGATTTTTTCTTTAAGGGAAAATGCACTCTTTCTTGTTCCAAATCCCTGTATATATATATATCTAAGATGGAATTTTATTTTAAAAATCAGTCTTTAATATGTGATCTTTTTCAGATGAATAAATAACTTCTAATCACTTCAGCTTAATAATACTGTATGTGGAAAAGATACACTTTTGGAATTTTTGAAATGTAAATTGATTCCAAAAAAATCTTAATGTTTATATGTTATCTTAAATTTTTTTGGTGAAAATTACACCTAATAAGTAGGCACTGATGAAAACGTACCCTCATTCCTGTCTCAGGGAGTACCTAAACATACTCAGATTGATCTTTTCACGGCATGATTAATTCAGTTGGGATTTTTTTTTCCCAGATGGACAAAGTCTCAGTGTGTGTTATTCACTGGTACCAAATTCACTATTTAGAAAAACATTTAAACTCTTCCTCCCTGCCAGCAACCTACTGATGTAGTTACTAGAAAAGTTAATGGGACCCTAAAGTTAGTCAACAGCTAAAAATACCTGCAAGGTACTAAGCATATGATTCTTATTAATATTTTATCCCCCTAAATTTTAAAGGAAAGGATATGCTAGGAACGAATGTAATGGTCTCTTAAAAAGTTAAACTACTTTTGTAAAAAGTGATGTTTGTGTTTTTTAAAGAGACCATATAAAAAATATGGTAAATTAAATTATATAGTGAGAATGTGGTAATAAATCTATATAGTAAGTATTGAATAATGTATAAAGTAGTCAATAAATGTAAAAATTCTCTCAAAGAGGAAAAACCAAACATTTTGTGTATATGGTGCGTGTGTGTCTGTGTGTGTACACGTGCATATGAATGTTGGTGGCAGGTAGGAGCAGTATGTATACAAAGGAGGAGTTAGGGTTGAATAAACTTATTTTACTGGGAAAAATATTATTTAGCTGGTTTTAGAGATGCTTTAGAATTAAGGAACGGTTGTTACTCATATATTTTCATTTTGTGCAGTGTTTCTATTACATCTAGATTAGATTCCATAGACCAGTGTCTTCTAAATAGCACTAACTTAGGATATAGAATATATAATGCTATCATGAAACTATTTGGTATTTTTTACACAGCGTGGTACTTTACAACTAAGGCAAAGACTAACTTACATTTCTTTTAAAAGGTTTTTAAAAAGCGTGAAAAATTACTCACTACAATAAAATCAGCAAATATGTTAGAAATATACGCCAGGTTTAGCATACTAAAATTTTCTTTGTAGCTTTGGTTATACAAAGAATATATCTATATTGAGTTTCTAAGGTGAAGGTAAATGAGATTTATGATTTCCTATGCATGATTTACCAGATTACTTCAATTCATGACAGATATATATCCACAGCGAAGAGTTCTTAATGTGTATATTTATATACTTATATATTAACCCTCTCCTTCCTATCTATTGCTTTTAGTTCCTTGGAAGAAAACTGAATGTTAAATGAATTTGATTTCAGTTTGAAAAGAATCAGACAAAAAAACAACTTTGCTCCAAAATTCCAAAGTTGTGGAATAATTAAGTGTTAACTTTTTATTTGATTAGAAAACCATTAAGGGGCAAATGTTCAAAGTGGAGGGTAGTAAGTTAGCCGAACTTCCATCTACGCTAATGGCAGGCAGTTGGCTAAGTTCCCTGGACAATGCTTTGAACAGACCCCTAGAACTTTTGAAAAACGTTGTGAAGCACTTTACAACATGGAATGTTTTTAGGTTCTCCACTCCTTTTAAATGCAACAAAGAAGAAAAATGTAAAGGCAAGCAGTCCTTTTTTTTTTTTTTTTTTTTAGCACACATGAAAGAAGGATATGGGCATTATTTAATAATGTTGTTCCATGTTATAAAGCCCTTGAATATTATACAGTTAGAGGCCTACAAAAACACCCAAAAAATGATTTGATGCTGAGCATTGCCATTGTAGGTGTCTGTGAAATAATCCAAAAAAGAAAAGTAGTGATCCTATTTAGAAAAAAAAATGCATTCTTTCATTCCAGAATTTAACAGCAAATATAATATTTCTATTAATGAGTCAGAGAGCAAGATTTTTGTGTGCCTTCTTTGTTGACAAATAGATATATGCCGTTTTAGACAATATGGCTTGTAGATTCCAGCACATAGTTTTAAAATGACCACTTACTTAAGAATAGAATTTGTGGAGGGATGGGGGAGCTGCAAAATGAGCCCACCTTGACAACAGATTTATTAAATCACAAGCTCAAACAACTTTGTTGTTTAATCAAATATTGCCTTCAAATACTAACAGAAGTAGATGATCTAGAACAAAAATGATACCTGCCAGGTTTTCCATACAGTGATCAGATGACATCTAGAGTATGATATTCTCTTGTCAACTGTTGATAAGGGCGAAGGGTGTTGACAACCTCCAGCGTATGCAGAGGAATGTAACTAGAATGATGCAGTCTGGAAACCATGTCATCTGAGGAATGCTTAAAGAAAAGAGACTTGCAATTGTGTAATAATTGCCTGATGATACTTGAAGATTTCCACATGTAAGAAGGCTGCTACTTATTCTCTATCATTTCAAGGAACAGAAATAGAGCGATAGATAGAGGAAGATAGCACTCGCTTCTTTACAGAGCTCTCAAAAGGGAAAGGAATGGTTTTTGAACAGGTGAGCTTCTTATCACAGGAAGTACACGTAATTGAAAGTGGACAAGGAGTTTTGCATTTAGAAGAACATTAGACTTCAAATGTTTCCTAATCCCAGGTGATTTTCAGAATTGCATGTGTGTATTATCATCATTGCCGTTATTTTAATACAGATCCCCTGAGCCACACCCCATGCTTAATGAATCAGAATCTTGAGAATAAATGTTTAATAGGAAAAAAAAACTACCTAGGGAAATATAGTCTGCAAGGTCTAGGTATGTAATTTTCATGATTTCTGTTAAGATTATATAGTATGGTGATTCTAGAGTTCAAATCATGAAACAAAATCTAGATATATTAGCATAAGTTGTCCCTAAAATTTTGATTACATCTGCAAGATGGATCAGTCCAAATTTCATATCCTTAGAGATTTTTCAGTCATTTAATAGATTTGTATTAATGGCTTATCATGTATTGTGTTTAGGCCTGAGGATGAGGAAACAGTTGTGAGCAGTCATCCGGGATTTTGCTTTCAGAGAATAGAGCCTATGAACCCCCACAAAGTTAGGATTATGATTAAGTAAATAAGCAATTTCAACTCATAAGACTAGTTTGTATATCATTGTAGCATTTCTTAAGATTTCCCGGGTTTAGATTTGGCCTCCACCATTGTAATTATGCAATTTTAGGTGAGGTTCTTAAGCTCTCTGTTCTATAGTTTTACCTTCTACAAAATGGAGATAGTAAAAGCACACACTTTTTAGTGTACTGAAATGATTAGAAGTCTTCATAATGCATTTAATATAATGCCTGACACTTGGTAATTGCCTGACACTTGGTAATTAACTGATAACCATTAGCCATCATGAGCATGATCTTAATCATCATCATCAGATGTTTAAAAATCCAGAGGGAATGCTTCAGAGGAAGCAAAACCTCAGTTCACTGGGGATATTATCTTTTACAATTTGCATCTAATTTTCAATATAGAAACCAGCTAGATCCCTAAAGTCAAATGGAAACACGCCAGAAATTTAAAAATGAAAGAAAGATATGGGAGGGAGGGTGAAGGAAGATAGAGATCATGGAAACAGGACATATCAGTAGAAATGTGTGACAATGTCACTCCCCATGGGCATATGTGGATATCTTCTCAAGTCCAACTAAAATATTGTTGTAGTAACTTGCTTTAGCAATCCGTTCTGTTCAGAAAACATTTCTATATGTTAGAAATTCTTTCACCAAAAGTAACACATTTAACTTGCTTAATCATGTCCAGACAAAAAAGTTTTGGTCAAAATAAAAATATTTGCCCATGTCATGGAAACTGGTGAATTTCTTTTCAACTTATAGAAAGATTAATGCTAATTCTTTTAAAGAGAAAACACTTTCTTAATTTACATTCATAGATTACCTCCCTTGCCTCTACTTTCCTTATTTTCCCTTTTTCACCTACTTGGTAAATAAATTTCTATGCGTTTGGAATACGAGTAGATGATTTTAATAATAAATTCTAGCAACATTATGTATAAGTGGAGGAATCCTTTAACAAATATAAAATGTAAATAATCTTTCTGTACCACAATTTTGCCTTTCATTTTTTTTTTCCCCAAAAATAAGCAAGCAAGTTCACTTTCATTTCTTGAAAGCCCTTTTGTCAGACATGTGACTGTGGTTTTTGCAGTGTAGCACAATGTTTGATTGAATGTCAGAGGAAAATCACCCAGATCAAGTTAGAAGAGCTAGTTTGACAGAGTAATGATATTAACAGCCCCTGTTGTTGGTTTGAGATACATAACTCAGCAATCACTGGCACCCATCGTTATATTTTGGCTGAAGTGGCATACATATAGTAGAATGAGCCAAAATTAAAATAACATAGCCCATGATGACTTAAGGATTAATAAAATATGCAAATCATTAGATATATCAATAGATACATGTCACAGATTTAACATATTTAAAGCAGATTATAAATATATTTGTATAAAGAACTATTTTTAAAACAACCCTGAAATGAGCATCTTGTCAATCATTGAAAGCCCACCTAAGGCATGAAATTAGTTGTTCAAATTTTCTCTTATGTTTCGAAACTGGTTAAGAGGTCCTTTCTTGAGTGACAGAGTAACATCTCTACGAGTGTGATCTAGAAGATTCATTAATGTATTTTCTGCTATTAATTGAAAATAAGTTGTCTTAAAAAGTATGATTTAAGCTTGGGTGTTGTAAGACTACACCAGAGGCTATATTTAGTAGACAGGAATCTTTATGTAAAAATAAATATAAGAAAACATTTGTGTATGTGTTGAAATAATTGATGATTCCATTCTAATTATCGTGATTTTAAAAAAGAAAGCCAGATGAAATAAACATATATATTGTTGCTGTGTTCTAGTTCAAATCTATTGTAATAATATTGTGAAAAGCATACAATTTTTAAATTTCATCTTCTAAGTCTTCATCTCTGCCATGCTATATCATGAGACATTTTTTTTTCCCCAGCTCCTGCTGTTTGTTGTGATTTTTCTCTATGCTTCTCAGTAATACATGTGATTGCTGTTTTTTTTTCCTTGTTTAAATAGCTGGTCTAAGATACCTCCTATGTAAATTTCATGTTATACAATTTCTACTTAGTGTTTCTTTGTGTGCTAGTAACTTCAGATAAATTTGTTTATTGGTAAAATTGCACTGAATTGTTTCCTGTAGATATTTAATAACGTGAAATGTGAATTTCTTGGACATGAAATAACCCAGTTTTCAATCTTATATAAGATATTATATAGTACTTTGATTATACTCATATGAAATTTTTGCTAATACTTGCATATTTCTTTCAGTTGTGCTTCCATTATTTGGTAATGGTCATGTTTTAGAATTCTAAATGTTTTACATGTCATAGTTCTATTGCACCCTCACTCTATCATATATAATGATAGAATAAATGTTTAAAATACGTATATATTTCTCAGGTCTACAGAGCTATGTCTTCAAGACTGTAGGAAATAACAAGCAATGAAAGAGTAAAGATTTTCCAAAATGAGTTTAATCAAAAAATATCTATAGATCAAACAGCCTAATGTCAGCAATGGTTTTCACCAAAACTGCCACACCAAGTGTCCAACTTTAGAACTTACAAAAAAAGCAATTGTGTCATTTTGTTCAGAAAGGTGAAAATTATGTTCAAACCTAAAACCATATTTTAAACTGCTTTTCTAAGCGCATGAATTGGTCATGAATCATGACTAAATCTTCCAGATTTCATTTTAAAAATCATGACTTTAAGAATACTCAAGAGATTCACATGTTCTCAGACTATTTTATGTGGTCAAATATGTGGGTTTTGGTGATCTGTTACAGTATAACAAAGTGGAAGAATCTTTCAAATAATTATTTTTCAGTAATCCCTTTATGTGCTCAGAATGTAATTACGGACCACCCGAAAGGAGCAAACAATGAACAGTTAACAAAATTTAGTAAATGCAGTTTAACAAAAGTAAGGGAACAAAAGTGAGAACTCGTAAATGTAATATTTATTGTTTTATGTATTCCAGATTCAGAACAATTTGTGGGCAGGAAATGCGAGCGGTGGTTCTGTGGTTACTTCATGCATGTTACCACGTGACACTTCGTCCTGTATGACACCTTATTCTCACTCGCCTCGGACAGATTCCAGTTACACAGGGTTTTCAAACCACCAGAACCAGTTCAGCCACGTGCCCCTCAACAATTTTTTCACTGACTCTCTTCTTACTGGGGCTACCAATGGACATGCATTTGAAACAAAGCCAGAGTTTGAAAGGAGGTCTTCCAGTATCGCAGTTCTTCGAATGAAAGCCAAGGAGCACACTGCCAATATTTCATGGGCCATGTAACATACAGTACTCTTTTATTTTTCTTTTAATGGCAAAGTAAAACATTCTTATTTCTCATATTTAAAGGATACCACAATAAGCTGCTGTGTGTGGAATTGCTAAAGGTCAAGATATACAGTGAGACCAGCTTAAATGAATAGTTGTTGTTATTTAACATTAAAATCTAAGAATGAACCTCTGAAAAGACTAAATAGGTTTACCATGCACCAGTCTCCACAAACTCTGTTTTAGTAGTAAGATTTTTTTTCTATTGTACGAGTCGATGAAATATGATCATGCAACTTCTTAAAAGAATAAATGTATTAAACAAATTCCTGTGTTATAGATTGATTTATGTTAGTTCTGTATAACAAGAAATCCCTTGTAAAATAATACCTGATAAAGGAAGAAATGCACTGGGGAAAATGTCAAGATACCAAAGCTGTCAGGTAAATATTGAAGCATCGTGTTTCAGGGAGTTAACTGCCATTTCTCCCTCTCTGGCTCCAGGATGCAATGGGCATATCCCCTGTTGCTGAGAATTTATCTTCAGGCCTCGAAGATTTTTACCTCTAGCTGTTTTAGTGTATTTCCACCCCATGAAAAAAGAGCTCTTCTAAAAGGACCAGCATTTGCATGAAATATTCGGGCATAGTTTCCTGAAACCATATGGCTAAAGGTGATAACTGAAATATTCCGGTGTGATTTAAAATACAGTCTGGAGAACAGTTTTTATAAATGCCATCTTTTTAATGAAAAAGCCAGCATGGACTCAGCGACTTAATTATCATACACAAGAAAAAAAGAAAGTTACAAAACCTGCCGTTGCTTTTAAACTAAAACGCTGTTGATTAAACTGTACACACAAACATCTAATACACTAAGAGAAATATTTTCAGTTAAAGGAGCAGCAAATAGGAGTTTATATTTATTTCATGGGCATGTGCAAGTGCACACGCATGTGTGTTTGTTTTTTGACATACAAGCCATAAGCATTTTTTGCTACCTTGGTTTTGCATAGGGAATTAAAATGTCAGAAGGCTCTCTAAAGTTTCTGGTGGACAAGAAGAGAAGAAAAATACATTGCATCTGGAAAATTGCTAACCCCTTTGATTTACTTCTCCTCCCTTTCCCCTGTCACATTCCAAGCTTTTTCAGATGAGTGAAATGTTAACCTCCTTGAAAGACTCTTAAGTTCATAAAGGCAAAGAAAATTAATTGAAATGAAGATGACTTCCATGGCTTGGATCAGAGCAAGATCTGCTCTTTGTACTCTCAGAATCTTCCTTGTGGTTCCTACAGCCTTTAGGGATATGCTTGGAAGCCCTAAAGGCTAGAGGATAGGAATAAATGAATTTTAAAAATTAAATTTCAGAAAAAGTACTTAAATGCAGTAAGTGTCTCTTCCCCTTAAGTGGGAAAATATTTACAGCACTTAGACATCTTTTGTAATAAAATTTTAAATCAAGCAGATGATGGAGATGAGTGATGTCCTAAACAAACATTCCTTGACTTCATAATAACTCTGTTCTTTATTACTTTTGTGTTCTCTCTTTTTAGTTTTCTTCCCAAGACAAACTTGTTCAACTTTGGCCTTGAGAATTATGCTTACATGCAGGAGCTTTGGTTAAAGGATTGTTTAGGCAGCTGTTAAATATCCTTCGTGTGTTAGAAGAGAATGACTTCCTTTAATGTATTAATATATATGGTTAATATGAATTTGTGAATTAAAACTTAGAACTAAAATGTAAGGTTTCCCTTTTGGAAATTTCCCAAATTAGTAGTGTTTGTGTTCATTTTCTTCTGCTTTAAAATTTAAATTTTAGTATCCCTTGGTTAATACCTTATATTTTAAAAATGAGAGACAAAACTTATAGAGTCAAGTTTGAATTTCACTTAATTCCTTAGTTATTCTACTCTTAAGTTTTTCTCCTGATTATATCTAATAGTTGGAACTTCTGTAACTCAACTTTTTTTTTGGTTTAAATAACATCTTTTTAATTGAGGTTCTACATCTGCAATGCTCTGTATAAATATAATTTAATCAGCACTTTTTTTTTAACACTTAGAATGTATGAAGTACTGTTTGGGATAATAATATAAATAATGTAACCATGGTTCTTGTCCTTAATGAGTTCATAATCTTCCTCGACAGGCACATGCATAAAGTTTACACCCTCATCCATGCCCCACATTTTATGATGGCAGTAAGAATTGCAGGAAATTTTTTGTGTTAACATTGCAATCTTTCTTTCTTATTGGCTGAAAATTGTATTATGCATTTAAGTTGCTAAAATATAATAAAATGAATTTTTGATGTAATAGGATAAGATAACACTAAAACAAACAGTGGACAAAATGCACTTCCTGAACTTTCTCTTGCTCTTTCTGAACTTAGGTTGAAAAAAGTTTCACATACAGTCATGCGTTGCTTAACAACAAAGATACCGTCCAAGAAATGCATCTTTAGGCGATTGCGTCGTCGTGCGAACATCATGGAGTGTACTTACACAAGCGTAGATGGTATAGCCTACTCCACACCTAGGCTATATGGTACTAATCTTGTGGGACCACAATCCTATATGCGGTCCGCCGTTGACTGAAATGTCGTTATGCAGCATATGACTGTACTAGAAATCATGTTCACACAAATGTTGAATTTATATACTTCAGGATGAAAAACTAACGAATATTTCATTTACTTTTATTTGGGCTCATGATTGACAGTATTGATTATTGGGAGCTTTGGTCCATTAAGCAGTTGATCCACTGGACGTTTGTTCCCATGACGGTCTCATCCCGTTTGCTCCTTCCACGTATTTGTCTTGCACAGACGGCTGAAGAGAGAATTTCTCTGTCCTCTTTTTCCTGACCAATTGGGTTAAGGTTTGGACCTCATGATAAGAGATAAATTTAATAGAGAATTAAGTAAGGTTTGCAGTTTCCTTCATAAACATAAAATGAAATTTCAGAAAATGGTTTGTGGATTTTTGAAGATATATCATTTATGTCTCATGAATATTGAATAGTGATTATTTTCTTTTTATATAACTTCTTATAAAGTAGAAAAAGGAAGCCACTATAATCTTTGCCCTCAGTCCTGACAATGTATCTCAAATGAATAACAGAGTTACTTAACCTATATAACCTTGAGGAAACTCATGAAGTTGTGTATAAATTACGGGAGTGTATTAGTTTCATCGTTTCAATTGGCTGTTGATTTTTACCTCCCGGGAAGGGGGAAGAGGCAGACGAATGCACTTAATACAGTTCTTACAAAGAGGCTATGTTATTGTTTCCTTTTAGTGTCTTTATACTTTCTCCTGTCAAATACCGGGTGCTTATTTGACTCCCAAAGTACAATTCATACATCACCTCCCAGTGTTTTATAAAATGCTGTTTTATATGTAATGCTGTAGTTATAGTTTATCAGCAACTAAACAATGCCTTAGCTAAATAAGAAGTGAAAAGATCAATTACAGTGTTTGCATAAACTGTTTGAAAAATTTAAATAATTTTCTAAACTTACCAGTGACCCTGACTTTTGTCTTTCAACATTTAATTCAAATAGTATTGTAAATGATGAGTGATTATGTTAGATATAATTTTTTATTAAAAATAATTACCACTTATGCTGCCAAATATTTTAGGAGAAATATGGAAATAATCTTCTTTTTAAAATCCTAGTTGGGCTTACTTCTCTTTTCTCTGATTAGAATATAAAGATATATGTTTATTATTTAAAACATAATTGCTAACTTTAAGCCATCTCTACTTTAAGAAATTAGGCATCTAAAATTCCAACAGACATTATTTCCTTATAGCTATTCATATTTTGCATTGAAGAAAGTATGTCTTTTTGTAAGGGAATCTATTTAATAAAATGATATATTAAATAGTACTTTTGTTCTTAGCCTCTAAGTCTCATTATATATATTTTATACAAGCCAGGCAGTAATGTCACTGATGATCCAAATGAAAACAAAATCAGAAATGAAATGCCTGGCAGTAGAGTCAGCATTTATGGCACAAAACCTCAAAAACAGAGTATATGCAATGTTGGTT
Organism: Diceros bicornis minor; assembly: GCF_020826845.1. NCBI lineage: Eukaryota > Metazoa > Chordata > Mammalia > Perissodactyla > Rhinocerotidae > Diceros > Diceros bicornis. Next base: position 35,380,971 of record NC_080764.1, on the reverse strand, counting down.
TTACAGGGTATAGTAAATGCTAAAATAGGATTTGTTTTGTTTTGTTTTAATAACTTTCCTTTTTAAATAAACATATTGCCATCATTTATCCTCGAAATGTATTTCAAAAATTGTGGGCAAGGCTTTAAGACGAGGGCTGGGTAGTTCTTCAGTTTTACTGAACAAAGTAGCAGAGTTGAAAGAAGATTTTTCTTTCTTCTGAGCCTTAGATTTGTATATCACTGCATTTTTTTAAGTCCAAGAGGCAAATAAATGACTTCACTTGAGTATTTCATCATGATACTATTTGATAGCATGTCTAACTTTAGAATAAGAGACATTATAACAAATTTTTCATGTATCTTCGCATAAAGTATACTTGTAATATTTCCTCTTACCTATTTACTTTGACTTACACTTTAAAGATTTAAGAGAATAATCTGGAACAATTGTCCGCGTTGTCAAAACATGACATGTCTTCAGTAGAAGGCAAAAGGAGCCCCCTACAGGTTACCTACACAGTCCAGTTGGTAGGCATGAAAAGATTCAAATGCTCAAAATCTCCCCATATCACTAGAGCAGAGTTCATAACTTGGGGGGGAGTCGGCGGAGGAGAGTGTATCTCTGGACAGAATTCAGAGGGTCCATAAACTGAAATGGAAAAATAATTAGATCTTTATCTTCACTAACCCTGAGAATGAAACTTGGCATTTTCTTTATGAATATCAACAACAAATTCAGTAGTATTAGCAGTACCTGCAATTTTGTCACCAATAGAAAGAATAGATAATTGCATATTAATTTGTTAGAATTATTGTAGATATTTGAAATAATTATAATTCAAGTTTATCACTTGATTAGCACAGTTTTCAAACTGCTTCAAAATTAGGGTAATTTTTAGTTCTGATGCTGGATCTTGTTATTTAATCTATCAGTCAAGATGCACAGATAATACTACATCCTATAGTTAGTTTTATAAATATCTGGACATTTCAATGTAATTGTTTCCCTTTTAAGCCTATGCATTTTATTTATTTAAAAACATTATCTAAGAAGGGGTTCCCAAAATCGCTAAACTGCCAGAGGGGTGCATCGCACAAAAGGGATTAAGAAACCCTTTGTATGCACCAGGGTCAGTTCTCCAGATTATTTAATTCTTTCACCCTGGAGGATAGTTATATGTTATGGAAGGAGTAAAATAGGGTACATAATAATGTATCAGATTATCTCTTACTAGCAGAAGGTAGGATTGAAAGAGAATGGGACTTGTTAAAGCAGGCAGCCCCAGGGCATTCATTGTTGAGTGAATGAATGAGGCATTTTAATGAGGGTCACTGAGGAGCCAGGGTACAGTATATGGAGACCAGGCATTTGGGAAGAGGGCCGATGGTTGGGGCAGCATCATGGAAGCAGTCCGGCCTTAGGAATCCTACTTCTACCCCTTTTTATCTTTAAAGCTTTAGGTGCGTTATTCAATTCCTCTGAGCTTTAGTTTTATCATCAATAATTGAAAAAGTTGCATAAAGGTTTAAATTAACAAGACACTTTCACATTTATTTTCTCCTTTGACCTTCACAATTTTATGACAATGGCTATTATCATCTCCATTTCACAGATGAGGAGACTTACTGTCAGAGAGTAAAGAATTTCTACATTCAAAGCCTCTCCGTCTGCCGCCTTATCCTACAGGCCGTCCTTAAAGCCATGAAGAAAAAATAAGTGAAACATGCATTTGAAAATACTTTATTGTAGTCTGTGAAGTACTTAAACGAAACACTTTTTACAGAGTCTAATTTGTCCTGCTATTGAATCAATGTTAGATTTTTTCTTTCTTTTATTTTTTGATCTTTAAATTCAGTTTTATTCAATTTATCAAACATTTATTGAGAACTTCCTTTGTGCCAAGGCCATAGAGAAACTAACATGCTGGTTGGGGAGATGAAAGAGTACAATAAATAATTATTATATGACATGGAAGTGGCTCAAACAAAACGCTACTGGAAAACAGGTAAGAGAGCAATTAATTCAATCCTTTATAAGTCATGGAAAGCTGCAGAGACGAGGTGACGTTTGAGCTAGATGTTGAAAGATGAGTAGGAACTTATAAGAATACAGTATTTTATCTCTTTTTCTCTGAAAGAGAACCCAAATAAGTTTCAAAAAGCTGGGTCCGTGCTAGTTAAAATATTTGCTGTGCTTTCTTTATTTCATCATACCACAACTTCTCTCTAATTTTATAATTTGTCCCTTATTTTATTATTATCTTATTAACTGGACCAAAGTTCTCAGGTTCAGCAGAGAAATAATTTATTTTATTCAATAATGTTTTTCAAGTTTTCTACTCAAATAATTTAATGAATATGTGCTGAGCTCATAATATTACAATGTGCTATGCTAGACATGGAGGTTGTGAATAAATGCAAGCCATGGCCTTTGTCTTCGAGGAATATTCAGTTAAGTTGGATGGATGACATTTGCCGAAACTTGCCTGCTATGAAAAGATAGCATACCTATTTTAATAAGATCTCTATATAAACGTTTAACAGAAAAAATGGAAAAATTGTAAGTGCAGTTTAAAAATACACATCTGCAGAAAGTTGATAGAAAAGTTCAATAAGAAGAAGGTTTCACCCTGGTATACCCCTTGATCTCTGACCAAGAAAAAGACAGAAGATTCTGAGGTCATTGCGGGGAAAATACTCCCTACTCATGAAAGGGAAAAGAAAAGCAGCAACAGCTGGGTGTTCCTTTTGTGTCTTTAATTTAACTCTTTGTCTGCCTCCACGTGGCCAAAGTTTGTCTCACTTTATACAAAACTCTTATCTAAATTTTATAAACAGAGGTTTAATGGAGGAATTGCTCTCTCTTATCTAGATCCCTTTATTCTCAGCTGTGAAAATGATTGATGTTTTTAAAGCCCTAAGAAACCTCCCCTTGTAGATGTGTTTTCTGGTTCAAAGTGGGGGAAAAAAAAGGCAGGAGAAATTATTTAGGGAAATATCTGAGAAAGAAATTTTAATGACCTAGGAAGAGAGCTATATAGCCAGATGTTATGAAGAGGGAAAACCCTGAAAATGGTCAGTGTATTAAGAGTGAAGATAAATGGCAAGAGAGAACTTGCTAGGCTTATGTAGTTATGTGACTCGGATTAATATTTGTAGCTGTGCAAAAATGTCTTAGATTTAAACTTCTTCATGTAATATTCCCATTGGCTTTGGCTGAGATCACAATTTGGCAAAACAGAAACTAGATTCTGATCCCAGATGTGTCACTGATAATCGGTGCCACCTCACCTCTCAGTTCTCAGAGTTCAATTCAATTCAGCAAATATTTATTGAGTGCTTATGGCTGCCGACTTTTCTAAGTCAGAGAAAAATAATGAGATGTTAGTAAAATGTGACATGTCTTGGCTAAGAGAGAGCCACATATAGAAAGCCATTATCATCATTGGCATCTTAAACCAGAAGTTCAATTTAATTGCATTAATAACACCAAGAGTGTACATCGCTTCGAGGTACAATAATTTCCACACTGGATTCTGATTTTTATCTGCAAGAATCACTGGATACAAACCACAGTCCCCAAGGCTTGACTTATAAGTAAAATAACACCATCCCCCATCTAGCATCAGTTATGCACATCCCTAATAGCTCAGCTAAGGGACAGCATTAGCCATTATATAAACTAATTGGGTTAATTTTGCTCTGGAATTTAGGCAAATAATGTAACTGAGATAAACAGAGGGTCACTTATGCATCTACTTGTACACATTTATCTACACTTCTTATTTATACTACTAAATGCTTAAAACAACACTGGGCTATAAATTTGCCTTTTCTTTCTGATTCTCTTGGCAGGGTTTCTTACACGCTTAACTTTTAAAGAGTGGAGTTCGGTCTCCTCTCAAATAAATAAGCGAGCAGTGGAAGGAAGAAACTGCAGCTACAAAGTAGTTCGAACCCATTAAATGCAGATGGCTCACAGGGGGTTTAATCATCGGGAGCTGAACACACATCACGCTGAAATATAGAGCTGTTTTCTATCACTTGTTACCATTTGAATGTCTGTCTCAGGAAAGTGAATTCCATATATCTTCCTGGCCATCAGTTGCCCTTTGAGTACTCCTCTCTCTGATGTAGCTAGATTTCTCTTCAGAACTTACTGAGATGAATGAGCTCTTGCCACACGTAGAAGTGAAAGAAAACATTTCTTTCTCTGCCAGAACAGATGAGATTCGTCATTAGGAGAATGGATTTGACCTTGTAAAGTGGACCAAAGCAATTAACAAACAAACTCCTTTGGGGCAGATTGCCTTTATTATTCCTCTAACAGAAGCATTTTTTTTTGATGGGCTGACAGCTGTGTTGCAGATTGTTGAATCTGATCACCTGAAAAGAATCCAAAACATGGGATAAGAAATCATCTCTAAGACTTTCCATGCAAAGAGAATTTCATGGACACTTAAAAAATCATATGCGTTTATCCTTAGCTATCATAAGTCAGTTATCAGTTATCAATTATCAATAAGTCAAATTGATCAGAAATCATTAAAGCGATCCATAAAACCAGTTTGATGGCAGTGTATAAAACAAAACTAGAGATAAGCATTAGAGCCTATTATAAAATGGTGAAAAACTCAATCTGAGGACAATTTATAATACCTAAGAAAAAGATTGCTTGCACTTTGCATCTCTCTCCTCAATGCACTGTACGAGCTTCTTTAATCTATTCATTTCCTAATTCATGATCTCTCTTCTGTAGTTTCTTTCCCCCACTCCTTATCTCTCCCTTAGTCTTCTATGTGTTCTTCCCTTTCCCGGAGCCCATACCTAGCTAAAACCCATTTTCCAAGTCTACAGTCTTAGGTGACATTCAGGAAGAGAGCAGCTACCGATCCCTGGATAACATAGCAACAGTAAGAAAGCAGATTCCTTACTTTCCCTCTAGTGTGTGTTCAGCCAATGCTATTAAGGTAAATGACATAATCTCGAGTGAACCCAGCTGATGAACCACGTGGAGGCTGCCCATCCACCTTGGACCTGCGATACTTTGGTCTTGCTATTTCATTTGTCTTTCTGCCTGGGTTTACAAACTGCTCAGCAATTTGGACACTTAGATACAGATTAAAAGTTATTGTTTTAATCGGCACATAAACTAGTCAGTTCAAGGCATTTGTAGAAAGGCGTTCCTTATTCTAAAATTTTTATGTATTTATTTTTTATTTGGCAAAATCTACCTTTTTAAAAACAAACAAAAAATAGGTAAGAGGAAGGATACCAGACTAGCAAAAGATCTGAGATCTCAATGTGTTTTTAAAAATTCAGAAACTTTAAAAAGTTTGTTATTGAGGGAAATATTAAATCCACTTATTGTTATTATTTTCTTACCAGTAGATGGCACTGCACAGGTGTAAGAGATGTCTACACCAATGTGATTTGGGGGAAGAGGGAATCACCAACTATGCTGGCTGGTGTGAAATGCCCTCCACTAGAGTTCGCTCTCATAGTTAAAGTATTTCATACAGGAGTCCCACAGTTGCATATGAGGGAAGAACATAAATTCATTAACACTAGTTTTATTTATCAAACACTTAAACAGTGCTTACCATGTAACAGATAAGTTCTTTTATTTCCCTTTTCAGATAAGAAAACTGAAGCACAGAGAGGTTAAGATTCCCTAATGTCGCACAGCTAGTAAGTGGTAGGACTAGGATTTGGCCCAAAGCATGTAATCTACTATGCATTCTCTCTGCTTTGCTCCCTCTCAATTCACTGATGTGAACCACTCATTCATCTATTTAACAGTTGTTAAGGAGCTGACTTGAAAATCGCAGGAATTGAAACTGATGGATTCCAATCAGAGAACGGAGAACCAGAGAAGTTCTAGGAGCATGGGGGTAATGTTGAGGGAAGCAAAGTGGTCTTCAAGGGGGAGGGGATATGTGAGCCTGTTATGGGGGAAAACAGGGCAAACTAATAGTAATAAGAAACCCCAACAGGGCCGGCCTGGTGTCGCAAGCGGTTAAGTGCTCGCGCTCCGCTTTGGCAGCCTGGGGTTCGAAGGTTCGGATCCCAGGCACCCACCGATGCACCACTTGTCAAGCCATGCTGTGGCAGCGTTCCATATAAAGTAGAGGAAGATGAGCATGGATGTTAGGCCAGGGCCAATCTTCTCAGCAAAATAGAGGAGGATTGGCATCGGATGTTAGCTCAGGGCTAATCCTCCTCACAAAAAAAGAAAAAAGAAAAGGAGAGGATGCCATCCATAAAATACACCAATTCACAGCTATGCTGCATATTTTTAAAATAAATATATTCTTAATACAAACTATATTTTATATTCTGGCTGATATAGAAAATACTTTAAAAGCTTTAATAAGTGGTTTATACCCAGTTCAGTGGCTTGTAGCATCAACTCCAATAACTCTTGCCTCCCCCTTCCTTCAGGCATCTATATCCCTAGTGACATCCCAGAGCTCCAGATTAGCCAGCATTGTGCCATCTTGGAAATCTGAAATTCCTACTTCCCGTTCTCTGGTAGTACACTACATCATGCAAAAATTTTAACTTACTTTCTTCAACGTGCCTATTGTTTGAGTCCATCAAATCCTCCAGTCCCTCCACCTCCTCATGGCCCAGTTTCTCGTGATACTCCCTTCCATTTCTACTTCCCTTCCTATCCAGCTTAAACATCACAGCCCATTCTTTCAACTACTCTTTGGTCAATATCTTCAAAGCCTGCTGTTTTCCTTTTATCACACCTGCCTCCACCTGGGCCAATGAACATCACTAAAAAAACATCAGGAATGTGTGTAGATTAGCTCCTCTAAAAGAATGTATATTATCTCCACTGGGTCTTTGGTCCCAAAGGGACCCTCCACATGCCTGAGCACAGTCATTCCTCCTTCCTTTTTTCTACCATAAACATTTCAAAGCTTTTCCACTCTTCAAATCTTTTACCGCAATGCTCCCTCACCTCACTGAACCTTCTACACAAAGAAAAAAAAGCCATCCTAAAGGAACTGTCAATTTCCTGCCACTACATCTACAAATATACCTACACCCATAAGCGATTTTTCTTCTTCGTGTTTATTTTAGGGAAAGAGATATTTTCTTTCTAAGTTGAATCCTTGTTCTGTGTTGCATCCCTTCCCATCTTGTCAGAGTTTTTATGGCATCTCCTGTATGTTTAAACTTCTTTCTGCCATTTACCCAGTCTCATTTGTTGAAAAATAATAATTAAAAAAGTTGGCAAGGGGCCGGCCCAGTGGTGCAAGCGGTTAAGTGCGCACACTCCACTGCAGCGGCCTGGGGTTCACCGGTTCAGATCCCGGGCGCTCACCAATGCACTGCTTGGCAAGCCATGCTGTGGCGGCTTCCCATGTAAAGTGGAGGAAGATGGGCGTGGATGTTAGCCCAGGGCCAGTCTTCCTCAGCAAAAAAGAGGAGGATTGACTGGTGTTAGCACAGGGCTGATCTTCCTCACACATACACAAGAAAAGTTGGCAAAAAATCTTCACTACTTTCAGATTTGCCCCAAAACTTCCTATAAGGTGTATCTGCACTCACTATCTCCACTTTTTCACTTCCTACCCACTATTCAGACCTCTACGATTGGGTTTTGAACTCTACCAATCTGTGGAAATTACCTTTTTCAAGATCACCAACCTAAATCCGATGGTCACTTTTCCATCGGATCCATTCTCTTCTGGATTGAATCGTGGCCGCCCAAGGTCCTAACCCTCAGTGCCTGTGAATGTGACCTTATTTGTAAGTAGGGTGTTTACAGATGTAATCAAATTAAGATCATAAGAAGAGAGAAATTTAGATACACCCAGACAGACAGGAAGAGAATATCATGTGATTATCATGTGATAATCAGCAGAGATTAGAGTGGTGATTTTATAAGCCAAGGATTGCCAACAACCACCAAAAGTTAGGAGAGAGACATGGGGTAGGTTCTCCCTTAGAACCTCTAGAACCTCAATGCCTATCAACACCTTGATTTTGTACTCAATAGATTCCAGTTGTTTTAAGCCACCCGATATGTGGTACTTTGTTACAGCAGCCCAAGGAAACTAATCCAGATTCTCAGAATCATTTGATTCTGACCACTCCTTCCTGCTCAAGGGAGCCTTCCATGTTGGCCTCTGTGGAGCCAAACTCCTCTAGTCATCCTCTTCCCTCTCCCACTTCTCCCCAATCTACTCTTCCTCTGTGCCTAAATGTTGGTGATTCTGGGTGCTCTACTCTGTTCTCTTCTTTTCTTACTGTCAATATTCTTTGCAGGTGTTTTTACTTCAATAGCTATACCCTTGACCACACCCCAGATCTCCCTTCTGAGGAGCAGAGCTATATATCTGATCACCTACTGGTGTGCTCCAGGCACAACAGACTTAGGGAAGCTCAAACTGAACATAAAATCCCAACCCACTTCTGCTTAAAAAAATGTATATATATATACATATATATTTAATAGAATTTTTTTAAGCAGTTTCAAGTTTACAGAAAAATTGAGAGAAGAGTACAGAGTTCCTGTATATCCCCTCTTATTATGAACATCTTGCATTAGTGTGGTACAGGGGTTATAATGATAAGCCAATTTAGATATATTATTATTAACTAAAGTCCATGGTTTACATTAGGGTTCACTCTTTGTGTTGTACATTCTATGACTTGTGACAAATGTATCCAACATTACAGTACATATAGAATACTTTTGCTGCCCTAGAAATCCTTTGTACTCTGCCTATTCATTCCTTCCTCCACCTTAAGCCCTGGCAATCACTGATCTTTTTATTGTCTCCATAATTTAGCCTCTTCCAGAATGTCATATAGGGAATCATACAGTATGTAACCTTTTCAGATTGGCCTCTTTCATTTAGCAATGTGCACCTGAGTTTCCTTCATGTCTTTTTGTGGTTTGATGGCTCATTTCTTTTTGTCACTGAATAACATTCCATTGTATGGATAGATGTACCACAGTTTGTTTATCCATTCACCTATTAAAGGGCATCTTGATTGCTTCTAAGTTTTGGCAATTATGAATAAAGCTGCTATAAGCATTCATGTGGAGATTTTTGTGTGGACATAAGTATTTAACCCATTTAAGTAAATACCAAGGAGCATCATTGCTGGATTGTATGATAAACATACGGAGTACGTTTAGTTTTGTAAGAAATTGCCAAACTGTCTTCCAGTGACTGTACTGCTTTGCATTCCTACCAGCAAAGGAGCGAGAGTTCTTGCTGCTCCGCATTCTCACAATATTTGGTATCCTCAGTGTTCTGGATTAATAGGTATGCAGTGCTATCTCATTGTTTTAATTTGCAATTCACTGATGACATGATGTTGAGCATCTATTCATATGCTTATTTGCCATCTGTACATCTTTTTTGGTGAGATGTCTGTTCAGATCTTTTGCCCATTTTAAAAATTGGATTTGTTTTCTTATTGTTGAGTTTTAAGAATTCTTTGTATACTTCAGATACAAATTCCTTTATCAGATATGTGTTTTGTGAAGATTTTTTCCTCCAGTCTATGGCTTGTCTTTTCATTCTCTTGATAGTGTCTTTCATAGAGCAGACATTTTTAATTTTAATGAAGTCTGACATCAATTTTTTCTTTCATGAATCATGCCTTTGGTGTTGTATCTAAAATGTCATTGCCAAACCCAAGGTCACCTAGATTTCCTCCTGTATTATCTCCTAGGAGTTTTACAGTTTTGTCTTTTACCTTTAGGTCTTTGGTCCATTTTGAATTAGTTTTTGTAAAAAAATGTAAGGTCTGTGTCTAGATTCACTTTTTTGCATATTGACGTCCACTTGTTCCAGCACCATTTGTTGAAAAGACTATCCTTTCTCCCGTGAATCACCTTTGCTCTTTTGTCAAAGATCAGTTGACAATATTTGTATGGCTCTATTTCTGGGCTGCTTCTGATTTTCACTCCTCTGTTATTCTAACTTAACCCAATAGAAACCTGAGTGCCATTCTTTACTTCTCTCTCTCCTCTCTTACAGCCAATCAGCTACCAAGTCCTGTGCTAAGAACTTTACATGTATTATTTAATGTACTATTACAATAATCCTATGCTATTATTAGGGCCATATTAGTAGTGAGAACCTGAGCTCAGAGAGGACTCTACTTATATAAATAGTCTGAAACATCTTTACTCTTAACCCCTATGGTATATTACCACTCACAGCTCATAAGCAGCAGAGCAATTGGATTTCAGGTTATGAACCCCAATCATTACACTAATTTCTAAACATTTTTGAAGTCATTAATATCTCTTTAACCTCATTGCCACCGTATTAATTCAAGCACCGTCATCTTTCAGTTAGTTTACTAACAGCACTCTCTCAATGGGTTTCTTGCATCCAGTCTGGCCCTATTCCAGATTGCTATTTCTAAAGCACGAATCTGATAACACTAAACATAAAATCATCTCATGGCTCCTCATCACCTCTAAAGAAAGCGGACACTCCAACATATGTTTACAACTCCCATCTCCCTCTAAATCTCCGATTCTGCCATACTGACTTGCTTGTACTTCTCCACGGGCACCGTGCCCATGCTTAAATCTGCATCTTTCTACATGTGGGTCCATTTGCCTCTGCTGGTCTTTGCTGTTTCTTCATCTGACTCTTTTCCTTCAGATTGCAACTTAAACGTCATGTCCTAGTAGAGTTGCCAGATTTGGCAAAAAAAAATACAGGACTCCCAGTTACAAATATTGCACGGAACATACTTACTTTAAGGAATTATTCATTGTTTATCAGAAATTCAAATGTAACCCGGCATCCTCTATTTTATCTGGCAACTCTATGTCCTAGAGAAGCCTCATCTGAAACACCATCCCCTAAAATTGGGCTAAGCGCCCCTCTGATCTGCTCCCATAGCCTCCTGTGTTTACCTCATCACAGTAGCCACTTCTTATCTATCATTCACGTGATACATCCATTTCTGCTAACATCTTTAAGAACAAAGATTGTATCTTTTCCAGCAGCATATTTCCAGCATCCAGACATCCAATTTTGAGTGTTCAACAAGCACTTATTAAATGTTTTTAAATGAGTGGATTCAAGACCTTTAATTAAATCTAACCCTTGGCCATGTAGGTTGCTATTAGCTGTACTATTAACATATATTTTACACCAAATTTTGATGTATTTAACAGAAATTGCTTTCTGTATTTAACATTGAATTTTGTGGTTTAGAATTTTGTAAAACTATATAAATTATCTTCAATTAATTCCTGGCCAGCCTCAGGTCCGCTAACCACAAAGACAAAGGTATACAAAATTCAATGGTAGGCTGGTAAGAATGTAATTTATCTAAATTTTAGCAAGAGATTGGGCTTCCTTTCCGTTCCAGAGGCTGGAAGTGACAACTGAGATGCCAAATATTTCTCACTTACCCAATCTAAGGGGGAAAAAAAATCATTTTCCATATTAATCATCTAAATTAATTTTTTCTTCACAATATGTTTCAAGGAACACTAAATCCTCAGGTTGATAATAGGTGTTCTTCAAATGAAAACACTTTACAAGTCTGTTTATCAGCTAGTTAAAACAAATTTGAACGGATTTCTGTTCTCTAGGAATTTTCAGAACTTTTAACATGTTAACGTACATAGTGAATCTCCAGGGGGTGATGTATAATATAGGGGTTTTTTCTATTTAATTAATCACAGAATCTTTTTTGTTAGTTAACACCTAATTGGGGAAATACTAATGTAGATTTTCATGCTCTCCTCAGGGTAAATGAGTATATCAACCAGATTTTTATTGTTAAAAACAGGTTTTTGGAATGCCTGACTCAGAGATGTGATTACATAATTTATCTAATAGACCTAGCTTTATTGGGTCACATTCATCTGTTTTGAACTAGAACGCCAAAAAGTTTCCAAAATAAATGTCTTTGGGATTTAGTGTATATAAAATCAAGTTTGTATTTGACACAGAAAAGAGAGCAGTTATATATAATTTGTGTTGCTGAATATTTAGTATTATTGGATTTTAAAACAAGAACTTCAAAGGTAAAATACGTCTCACTAATGAAAACCACATGTGATGTGGTTGAAATCATCACCCCCCACCCCCCACCCCACCCCCGCCCCATAGGCAACAGTCAGGGCAGGCCTGCTGTGTGATCAGAGTACACAGCCAGCCACCTGGGAGCTGCAGTTTGCAGGCAGTGAACACAGATCTGCCTTCCAAACCATACTTACCTCCATCATTTGAATGAGGTTGAGTGTCACCAGAGGGTTACTATAGGTCGTGTTGCATCTGAAAGGTGGCGCGTCACCTGTTACCCTAGAAGTGAGTATGAGCTTGTTCCTATTATTGTTCAATGCTATAGCACTAATATCTAATAATAATAATTTCCATTTAGTCAACCACATGTACCAAGTATTGTGCCAGTTGCTTTACATGATGACAGTGACAATAGCGAACATGTTTGAGCACTTAGTGAGCTACCCCCAGTACTGGGTTTTCTACTTGCATTACTTTATTTAATTCTTTCAACAACTCCTTGAAGTCCATCTCACTACGTGTATCCATTTTACAGACAATGGAAACTCAAGCGACTTACTCCAGAGGTATAATAAGTAGCTGAGATCTCTTATCTGATGTGAGAGCCTGCATTTTTAAGCACAGTGCCATTAAAATGCCCCAGTTTGGGTAGATCTCAGAACAGTGATGTAGGTATTCTTATCACCTTTTGCTGTGAAAGAAACTGAGGCTGAGAAAATATATCTACTTTGCCCCGGGTCTTGAGGAAATACGAATAGGTTTCATTGTGGGCAAATAAAGGTTTGGATTATGTGAAACTACCAAAATCAGCAGAAGCACCAACTGTGAGGCCCAGGACAATAAGAACAGACACTTTTCGCTCTGTGGAGAGGAGGTGAGGAGGAGGAGAACCAAAAATGGAGTAGGATGAACCCCAAAGAGCAAATTGGTCTTCCTAACAATTCTGTTTCAGACTTTAAGGAAAAACTCTGGCTATTTAAACTTCAGGGTATTTTCTATCTAATTTATAAACCATATAAATAATAAAATAGGTTTGAATGTAATATGTTTTTTGCTGCTAAAAGCATTAGGAAATAGACCACTTGAGGTCAGGGTAACACCAAAAAGAATTTCCCAGCACTAAAACGAACCACATTGCAAACTTTCTAAGTGCTTAGCAACGTTCTGAAATGGCTCCATTTATATGAAGCTTGAGAAACGAAAGGGGCCTCTTGTGAACTTTTCAACCACAGAGAGGAGTGTGCTTTAAGAAAATATACTCAGAGCGATATAACAAGTGCAAGATATAAGTTGGTGACTTTCCTTACTTAAAAACAAGTGTCAATAAAAGATATTCTTCCTGTGGAAAATCAAAATAATTCAATCTTCAAAAATTAAGTTTCTGAAAGCCATAATAATTAAATATTACATGTTTAATGTTCTTTATATTCTGTGATTGGTTATTAATTTCTACCATTTTTTTCATATATGCACTATCTCATTAAAGATCTCATGATTTTTTATGCAGTGTCTTATTGAATGACTGGATAATATAGATTGATATTAATAAAAATGGACATTTAGTGATATCAGGCACTCTGCTAAGAGGTTTTGGAATATAGAAACTAACAATTTGTCATGGTGGTGGTTTGATTTCAAACAACCTTCCCCTTCAAGAAAACTCCCCCTGGAGAAAATGTTGGTTCCAGCTCTCAGAGCCCAATGAGTGGTGAGATTATTAGTAACGGTTGATGTATTATAAAGGTTGATATAACAAATTATTGTCCTGCTAAGCGCTTCATCAACAAATTTCCTTCTCACCTTCTGGCGCCATATCAGACAACACAAATGCTCTACTGCTATTCACAGAGTTTTCATGGCCAGTTTTTTTGGGAGTGGGTGCCCAGGTCCTACTTCCTAGTCTGTCTCAGTTTGGAAACTGCTGAAACCTATCCACCATGGGTGACCCTGCTGGTATTTGAAATACCGGTGGCATAGCTTTCAGCATCACAGCAACATGCAGCCACCACAGTACGACAACCGACAGACGGGTTGTGTGGTTCCCTGACCAGGACATGAACCTGGGCCTCAGCAGTGAAAGCCTGAATTTTAACCTCTAGACCACCAGGGCTGGCTAACTGAGGTTTAGAGATTAATTTATTCAAAGTAACACAGCTAGTCAGTGGTTGAGCCAGAATTCAAAGTCTGCCAACCTGACTCCACAACCAACACTTGTAACTGTCATGGTTACTATGGTTATGGTAACTTCCATGGAAAGAACATTGTTGGGCAACCAGTTCTGACACAGGTATGACCTTAATTTCCATGTCTTGGATTCCTCATCTGTAAAATGAGGGGCCTACTTAGCTGACCCCTAAGATCTACTGAAGGTCTAATGCGCCACGATTCTAATTGTTATAGGAAAACTTTAGAGAAATGACTGCTTGTGCAATGTCCAAAATGGATTATATTATACATGGAAAACTAGAGAGAATGAATGGTGATTTACGAAAGGGGAAGTTAAAATCATACATATTAATAACTTATGAAGTACAGTGAACCCATTTAGTGTTCTCTGTACATATGAAAAAATTGCTTTTACAGATGCCTTTGGCAATTGCATACCTAGACTGTTGAAGTGAAACCTGGAAAACATTCATTTCTTTTGGTTTTGTTTTATGTATTTGAATTCAGACGACTAACATAGAGTGCCTTTTTTCTTAGTTACATTCATAATTAATGGTGAATCAGAAAAATTTTGCCAGGGAGCGTTTAACCCTCTATTTCTAAAATACGCTTGTCTGACTTTCTTGGGTGTGACCAAAGGACTTTGGTCTTTGTTGGGGTTGTCAAGTGAACTTTTCCTCTTTGTAACTCCATCTTCCATTTTTATTAACCAGTCAAGCATGTTTTACTTTACACTGTGATAAGGAGATCAGAAACAGCTTCCCCACATCTAAGACGATCTTAATCAATTGCAAGGAATACATGATGTGTGGACGCTTCCTGCCTCAAGGAGGAAGAGATCTCCTCTGGATTATTACTTTTGATTCCATTGATAGAGGGAGAAAATTAGGTAACCTTGAAAACAAGGTACTTTTCATTGTGAACCATTTTGAGAGGACATGAGGTAAATTGTCACCCCCCTCCTGACCTTCAACTAACCTTTCACTTTTAACATATGTTTTGAAGCGCCAGCCATGTTGATTTCCATGGCTGTTTGGGTACAAGTTTCAGAGAAACTTACTGCCCCCAAGTCTTTAATCACTTTTTTGAACTTTGAATATAAGCATTTAAGATGCTCTTAGGGCATCACAGAAGACTAGCTGACTGGCATTGACTACAAAAATTTTCCCCAAAGTGCATTAAGTAGCCCCTCATTCAGCAACTGAACTGTGAGGTCTTATTACCCAGAATGCAATATGTGTAGTGGAAGCTCACTGTGCATGCAGTGGTAAAATGGTGACTCATGGAAGCTACAGGCTATCCCGAATTCCTCTTTGTGGGACAGCTACAGGAAGGCCCACTTGTTTCTGGCACATTTTCCAAGTTATTTCAATGTGAATCAAGCTACTGTGTGCTAATATTTCTGTCTTCAATGCCATGAGGAATGAGAGATGAAAGAATAAATGTGCAGTTAATGTGATGGGAGACTGACATAGCAAAAATGAAAGCAAAGTATCAAGGATTCATTTTTGGCAAAGGCTCTTTCACTGTGGAGTAATCTAAAAGTGTAAATGTGCAATTAATCATAAGCACACACAAAACGGCCCTCAAAAGAAGAGGAGAGCGAGTGTTAAACACATTGAATTCTCTCGCTTTCTCCATTGGCTCCTGTTAAATAACTTCTTTCTTATATTGTCTTTGCTACCAATGCTCCCACCTCTGAAAAACCTACCACATTTTTTTTAGAAGAAGTACAGTCACATGAATGGAATGAAAATCAAATCTCAACTAATGTCCAGGGCAGAGGCTGGCAGCCTTCCAGAAATGCTTTTCCAAAATACTAGTCTCAAGTTTTCATTGTGGAGGGGGAAGGGAGAGAGGGGATTTTGGAACATTGGAACCTCTAGGGATTATCGCTGGCTCAGACACCTCATTACAGAGCTTTAGAGGCAGAGCAGCAGGAGAGCCCTGGAGGCCAGGGAGATCATGGAGAGGGACTTCATGAAAGCAGGAATGTAGAAAGAAAAAAAAAAGGAGAAAAAGAACATCTTTCATTGGTGATATTAATGGTGTTAGCTTCCAATCTATGTGCCACCAAAAATCACCTCCTGTGCATTAGCATCTAGATACTAAGTTCTAATGAAATAATCAGTACAATCATGTTAATTAAATAAGGTGATAGGATTTACAAACTCAGTGCTATAAAAAATGTGTATTCCTCTGCTCTTCTGTGAGTTTCTAATGGGCAATACATTACACAATGAATGGCACATAGGAAGTGCTCAATAAAAACTTGTTGAATTAATTTAAATTAAATGTCATTTGTGGGCAATATAGCTATTTATCAAATCTGAACATATACTTTTTGTCATGCCATGTGCTGAGTTTCATGGAGGATACAGGAATACATTCTTAGACATAGATCTTGCCCTTGTGAGGTTTATAGTTTAACTATGATCATAAAACAAGTTTGAAAGTCAGTCTTATGTGATGTCAGTTGCATTAAATTGACCATGAGTCAATGAATAAAAGAAAAAATCATGCCACTTTCAAAGTATTTTATATGAGGCTTTCAATTGGCAGGGACAGATAAACTTTAGCTTTTTAAAAAACTCACGTAGCTATGAGGAAACTAAAGTTTCATTATTAAGTGAATATATGTACATCAGTACCTTGTAGAATAATCTCTCAAATAAAGACTCTAATCCCTTTACTATAATAGTAGCTATTTGAAAATAGATCTCAATGTGACATGTGTATGCATGTGTATGTGAATGTGTGTGTGATTAAGAACAGGTGTGTGCAGGTTAAGAACGTGTGAAAGAAGGAGAATAGGAAAGAGAGAAAGAGAGGCTCTGAGGTCATGCTGAACATATCTTTCATGAGTTACGACTAACGTTAGTTTGAGGAAAAAGTTGTTCCTAAATATTCCACGTAAAACAAAATAAGAAGCAAAATTTCTCCATACTGGAATAAACATTGAATCTATTCACTATGTCTACCTGAATTGGTGCGCCTCTGCCTCTGGTCTGATCTATCAGGATACATAGCCTATCTCCATACTGCAATAGAGTGTAAAACCCACATCTGGCCAAATCACTTCTCTACTTCAAACTCTTCTATGTCTTCCAGAACCTTAGATTACAGTCAAACTCCTGTAACATGGTTGACAAGGTCTTTTGTGATCTGGCATCTGCTAACGTCTCTAGCCTTTCTCACTTAATGCTCCAGCCCGTGGATGATTGTTGCTGAATTCCTGGGTGCACTATACACTCTTTTTGATCTTTAGGTTTTTCTGTGTATTACTTTTGCCTGGAAAAAAATGTTTTCTTTCTTTCCTCTTTGTCTAATTATCCTCCCATCCTTTAAATTCTAACTTAAAAGTCACTTATATCAAGAGGTCTTTGCTGACCCTTTGCTGGCATTGACTTAAGCGGTTCTGCTCAGTGTCTTTCTAGCACCTTCTATTTCCCTGGTTATAGCAATTGTCTTACTTTATTATAGATGTTCCTGTAAGTATCTGTCTTCTCATTGCACTGTAACTTTCTACACACAAAGGGATAATGTCCATTTTGTTCATTGTATCTGGAACATAGTAGAAATGCAATATATAGAGAATTCCTTCATTCATTTATTCAACAAATATTTATTCATTGATGCTGTTCTAGGTGCTTAGTATATAGCAGTGAACAAAACCCACAGAATTCTCTGTCCCCATGGAGATTATATTCTAAAGGAATAAGTGAAAGTGTAGTATTTTAGAAATGATGAGTGCTAAGTTAAAAAACAAAGAGGGAAAGTGAGATAGGGAATTGCTGGGGTGGAAGGGGGTTATACTTATAAATGAGATGGTCAGGAGAGAAGGTGACTTGAAGGAGCCACAGGAGAGGCCAGGAGGATATAGGAAGGCAGGGTGCTGCCACAGAGAAGATAATTGCAAGGCCCTGAGGGAGAATTGACCCCATTGTGTGAAGGAGAACACGGATGAGACAAGAGATCAGACAGGTAACAGAGGATCACTAAGCTCCTTAGGGGCTACTGTAATAACTTTGACATTTTTTTACTTTTTATTTTGAAATAATGTTAGATTGACAGGAGAGTTGCAAAGATAGTACATAAAATTCTCCTATCCTTGATGAGATTCCTCTAATGTTAGCATCTTTCATTCCACAGTACATTTACCAAAACGAAGAAATTAACATGGGTACAATATTATTATTATTTTTTAAAAGATTTTATTTATTTATTTATTTTTCCCCCCAAAGCCCCAGCAGACAGCTGCATGCCATAGCTGCACATCCCTCCAGTTGCCACATGCGGGACGCCGCCTCAGCATGGCCGGAGAAGCGGTGCGTGGGTGCGCGCCTGGGACCGAACCTGGACCACCGGCAGCGGAGCGCGAGCACCCAACCGCTAAGCCACGGGGCCAGCCCTGGGTACAATATTATTAACTAAACTATAGACTTTATTCAGATTTCCTGTTTTCCCACTAATGCCTTTTTTTCTGCTCCAGCTTCCCTTTCTGGACACCACATTGCACTTAGTCATCATGTCTTTTTAGCCTTCTCTTGTCTGCGACAGTTTCTTAGTCTTCTTTTGTTTTTATGTTCTTGAAATTTTTGAAGAGCACTGGTTAAGTAGTTCATAGAATGTCCCTCAATTTGGGTTTGTCTGCTTTTTTTCTTATGATAAGAGTGGGGTTATGGGTTTCTGGAAAGAATACTCACAGAGGTGAATGCCATTCTCACTATATCATATCAGGGTGTACATGATACGAATACGGCTCCCCACTGATGATGTTAGCCTTGATCTCTTGCTGAAGATGCTACTGATTTTCTCCACTGTAAAGTTACTATTGTTTTTCCATTTCATACTCTATTTGGGAGAGGAATTAAGCTCCACCTCCTGGAGGGAAGAGTATCAAAGGATTTGTGGGTATATGTTAAAACCTCCACAGAAATTCATGAGTATTTGGGGGAGATACTTAGAGGCTATGCAAATACCTTATTTTTCCTTAAAGTTTCACCTACTAATTATAGTAGCCATTAGTCGATCTTGCCTGCAGGAATTATTACCGTGGTGTTCAAATGGTGATTTTCTATTTCCTTCATTTCTTCTGTATTTATTGTTTGAAATTCTTCCCTAAAGAATGAACTATATGTATATGTGTTATATACATTTAACTATGTGCATTTAAACTATATTCATCTTTTCATGGTAATTCCATTTCTACTTTTTAAGGGAAATGAGTTTTGCACATTTTAAAGAGAACTAAAGGTAAAAAAGCAGTCAGGATTCCACATCTGAACCGCTCAATTGGGAGTTGTGTGTGCCAACGTGAATCCGGGCAAGTCTGAAGCAAGAAGGGAACTGTGCTTCCTATGAATAAGTGTATGTCTATTAAATAGCATCTAATGCGACATAAATATGGTCCTTCGAAGAGTGCTTCGAAAGTTGTAAAGCCTGATATTTTACCTATTCTATAGTAGATTAGCTCATAAAGTAGAAAATAGTCCTTGAAAATAATGACGTATTATAATTTAGCGACTATTCTATCAAATGTGTTTTTACAACAAAATAATAAAGAAGAGTGTCAAAGTTTCTGAAGCTCAGTTACAGACGCAGGTAGATGCTTTAGGGTGTGGTGCTGAGCAAATAGGAGGAATGGAGACGTTCAAGGGAATGGAAATAGGCTTGGCAAACACTATTCACTAGCTTGCAAAACGACAGTCATCTCTCATTGTTTAGCATCATAAGCCAAAAGAAAACAATCTTAAGGTAAAATAGCTTCCTTCAAATTCTTTCAATAAATATCTTTGCCTGGTTCATTTTTATTCAAGATTTATGTGTGCATTTTCAGTGGACAGTTGCAACAGGAATTTTAAGATGCTTAAACCATAGAACCTGTATCACCAAAGGCTTACTAGACGAGCATAAATAAACTGAGTATTTCCTGGAGACACACAATCAAAGGAAGCATTTTAGTGTGAGTCATGTTGTCTGTGGGCCTGAGCTTGACTGTCCCTGTTCCCTCCCCACACACATGGGACTTACAGACTTCCCACCTTCATCTGTCTTCCATAGTTCATATTTCCCTCTGTAGATCCATGCACGCGTTTTCTCCTCCCTCTCCCCTTCCCTCTTCTTTCTTCCTTTCATCCTTCCATTTTGTCATATCTTGCTTTTCTTTCAGCCTTTGACCCTCTAGCTCTCTACCACTAACTTCATATAATTCCTCTCTGTATTTCCTTAACACTAATAATTCTATTTCTCATTTTACCTTCCTCTTCTCTTCTTCAGAGTCATTGCTGGGGAAAGAGAACGATCTGATCGTTAAATACATTAACGCGGTCACTTCTGTCATCGCCCATGCGTCTCTCTTGTGCAATGTTAACACATAGGCACACACACAAACAAGTGTGATTGTTTTCTCTGTACGGGTCACATCAGTCATAGAGTACACCCTTGCTTTTTTCTCCTGACCTGACAGATTAAGTCAGTCAAAACCTCAAACTGGTTTATGTGACTAGACAGCATCACTCTGGGGCTTGTTTGTCACGACATGCCACGGTTCCCTGACTTTTTGTAAATTTCAAGTTATGACATTTTCTTTGAAATCTGCTGCTACTGTTTCTTAAGAAAGATATCTGTGAAGTCTCCAGCTTTTCAAAACCCCGGTTGGAACCCATCATTCTCTTCTGAATGCTTCCACTCACTTTGATCATACTTCCATTACTTGATGCCTTATAGTTAGCTGAACATGCAAATGTTTCCTCTGCTAGATTACACATTCTTCAGAGAGTAATTTCTTATACTTTTCGTATAGAGTTTCTATTTCATAGAAATTTCATAGAGTTCCTTTTATTTAGTAGATGCCTGGGTACATATTCTATAAATAGACGAAGGCTTGCATTCTAATTTTCGAAATTAAAAATCTGAGTTAACACTAACCATAAAAAAAAGATTATAAACAAATGGCAGCAAGAAACATGATACCTGATTTCAAAGGAAAATAGTTGCTATACTGTTAGTTCCTATATTATATGATATTTAGCAAAAATTGGAAATAATTCATCTTTGCCTTTTCCCTCTCTGGCTTTATAGACCAACAGGAAAAAAAATTAAATATAGAAGAATTTTTGTGCTTATTTATGGAAAGTATTTTTTTTCATTGAATTAAAGGCAATGTATGTTTTTCACAGGCCAAAATGCTTTGAAGATTTTACTTAGATTTAAGTTTATGTAACTTTTAATTGGTAACATGTGCTCCGTGGATGTCTATGTACATGACTGTGTGCACAGTATGCCTACGGATGTAGATATAAAAAGTGATACAAATCCTCCTTATCTGTTTATGTGCTTTCACTTTACAGCTTCTAAAATTTACTAAATCTAAGTACCATAGTACTTTGACAAATAAAAACCATCTAAAAATGTATTTGTAACTCTGTCTCTTTATATCACATATCCACATTTGCAGGCAGAGGAAAGAATGGAACAAGAAGAAAGAAGAGAAAAAAGAGGAAAGAACTATATATGTGAGTGAAAGTATTTGTGGGGTAGCGTGTTTGTGCTGGCACCTATGGCAGGGGGTCCATGAACACTGGCATATAGTAATAACTACATCTATTTCTTTATACTTCATTTTCTATGTATCCATACATATATCATCTGGTGATTAAAAAATGTTTTTTGTTTATGTTCTAATTTTATAAATGAGCATTTTTGTTACTAAAGATAGCAATTATTAAAAATTAGAAAGCCAATAATCATGCTATTAATTACATAAATAATGCAAAGTTTGAGTTTTAGTATTTCAAATATGGATATTTAACCAAAATGTAAATACAAAGAGCTTTTTCCATCACTAGTGAATTTTAAAAATTATAATGCTCTTGCTCTCTAAAACACAGTGTAAGACATCAAATTGGGATAATTATTTGATTAATTTGACCAACCCAGGTTTCTATTCTTATGGCAGATTGTGCAATATGCCTGTGTAACTTAAAGTGAATAAATAGCCAGAAAACTTTTTAATTTTTTTTTTTTGTGAGGAAGATCAGCCCTGAGCTAACATTCAATGCCAATCCTCCTCTATTTTGCTGAGGAAGACTGGCCCTGGGCTAACATCTTCCTCTTGTGCCCATCTTCCTCTACTTTATATGGGACGCCGCCACAGCATGGCTTAACAAGCAGTGTGTTGGTGCGCACCCGAGATCTGAACCGGCGAACCCCAGGCCACCAAAGCGGAATGCGCGCACTTAACCGCTGTGCTACCGGGCAGGCCCCAAAACTTTTTAATTTTTGTCATATAAAACATTTATTCACTGTAATTATTTTTTTTTCAGTAATCTGATTTCATATTATGCGTGAAATCAACAACTTTGTGTATGATTTGCAAAGCATAAAAACCAAATATTTTCCTCCAAACAGGATACCTAAAAGTTAAAAATAACATAGATTATTTAGTAAAATAGTTTATTCAAGAAGCAACTCTCATCTTTCGTTTTTATTCTTAGTTTTGAGTAAGTCTTTCCTCTCGCCAGTAGTTCCATGTTATATATGTTTATAAAGAACATCACTTAAATGCCTAGTGTAATCTGGCTAAGTTAAGAAGTTGTGATCCCTAAATACACATAATCAAACAGCAAAATATTTGTTTCCATGCCTATGGAAGCATAAGTGATTTATTGATAATATAAATATAGACATTGCAGTTTCAGTAAATTAACTAGAAGTTGTCAGCCTTGAGTACGGTATAAGGAAAGCTTTTGTTGAAAAGCACATAGAAGAAAGAATGTCTATCGAAATAGGAATATTTAGCCATTAGCCTGAAACAGATTCATTGCTATAATTTTTATTCCGATAGCATTTAAAGGATACAAAATAGTAAACGACATGAAAATAAATAATTGCATATTTGTTTTCTGGGATTTTATTTTAAGACCTGAAAAGGAAATCTTAGTTAGTCTTAGCTTCATATTGATGAATGTATTTCTTTTAGCCTTTTTCAAAACAAAAACTAATTTTAAAAAAATTTAGGCAAATAAGTAAGTCTTTGATAATAATTGGCCAATAAACAAGATTACTACCAGCTTTGTTTTTGTTTTTGACTGAATTCAATAATCTTCAAAATGTGCTGTGTGTCAGAATAGAACTGGTTTTAATTATAAGAAAAAAAAATTGTTCACAAGCCGTGTCCTGTAATATTTATGAATTAACCATATATCAGCTTTTCTGAGTGTAATTTTTTCAGTCTAGTTATTCACTGTATATTGACCATTTCTTCTTCACGATTTACACACACACACACGCACGCACGCACTCATTTTATTGTAGGGACAGAAGAAAGAGGGGAAACGCAAATCTTTATTTCAACTTTTTATTATTTTTAAATGGTGAGAAAAGGGCCGTGAAGAGGAGAATGAATTTTTGCATTCACTAAAAATGAGTCTGAGGGATTTAAAAAAAAAAATTATCTTCTTTAAAAATTGACCAGATAACCCCCACTCCCAATTTAGGATTAAGGCCAAAATGAACACACAGAGATATACAATTTTTATCTGCATGAATGACACCTGTGTATCACTCTAATGCTTACTCACTCTGATTCTCAGAACTGCCTTCTCTCACTGCCTTGCGGTCTGCACTGAGCTTCTCCCATCTATACTCTCTCTCCATCTACCTGCATCCTCTTTCTTCTTCTTTCACAGAAAGGGAGATTGGGAAATCGTGATTTAGATAAAATGGATGAGGTACAGAATATAAAAGGAAAAAATGAGAAGGAGAGGGGACAATAAGAGAGAGAGTTGCCTTAGAATACTGAAGGATAAAGTAGAGCGCAGGACAAGATGGGCTACACGTTTTTCTTTCATGTCGCCTGTCATCTCTTCCCCTCTTTAAGATCACTTGAGTATATGTAGATGTGAAGTACAGGAAGAAACACAGATTGTTTCAAAGCACACATCAAGTTCAGAAATTTATCCGTGAGGAGGGAATTCAGTATTTGGAAGATTATTAAAAAAAAAATCTACACTGAAGAAGAATATGACACTGCTTTTGTATAATCATCTCATCAATTATAATTTCCAGATGATTAATCTATTTTGTTCCTTTTAGATGTCTCAATTGTGAATGTAGTGCAATATGTTCCCGTTGCTGTGGCTGGGGCATTGATAGTATCTAGTTCAAGGCTTTCCACTATATATGTAAACACACTACAACTTCCAAAAGCATTGTGTTCTAAAAATACCTTCATAATTTTGTTAATTGGAACTTAATAGACCTTTTTTCCTCCAATAGTAAATAATGTTAAAAATGGTGGTTAAGATCTTAGGATAATTCGCAAACACACATTTAGCCTAACTCTGTAGCCTTGGTTGTTCCTGAACACATATAAGAAACATTCCCCAGGAAAGAAAGATGGGCCTAATTTCACAATCCCCCCAGCAGAGGTAGGCAGTTAGATTCTACTAGCTTCTGTAAGGTGTCTTCCTTTCCTTTCTTCTTCTTCTCTCTCCTTCTCACTTCATGTTTATCCCAAGATTTTGGGAGAGCACAGTTGGGGGACATCAACCAGCACACGAAGAGGACCTTCTCATCCACACAGTATGAGGTCAATTTATATCTGCCCAATTTTATTAGGCAGAGTGTGCCTGCTAAAGTACCAGGATGGAAAAGAACTGAACAATTGTCTTGTTCTACAAATGACAGGTTTTATTTCATAACGGGATTTTCATTTTTCCTTGGATTTTCTCAGGCAGCTAGTTGTCATTGTGTGTGTTATATCAAATAAGAAAGTATTTTGATTGTAACTGACTATCCAGACTAGGACATTTTATTATATGTTCATAACAAAGTTCAACATGCTTCTAAACTTCTGAGGAATATACATACTGCATCTGCTTATAGCTCTGCACATTGATGTAAGACTGGATTATAAACAACCATTTTTAGATTTTTTAAAAGGCAACATTATAGAACTACAAACATTTCCATCCTTTACTGATGTATTTTGTAACTCTTGTATGGGAATGATGCTCTGTTTCATGTCTCTAAATTTCACTCGATTGCATCCTCAATTTAGGTTTGGATACAGTTTATGTGAGATTAATATCACATCTCTAGATCTGGTCAAGGTTTCCTCTTAAACCTAAAGGAAACAGTTGAAAGGAAAAACCCAGAATATAATATCTTAGGAAGACTCAGACTTGGTCTGGCTATGTTTAGATTTCTTCCAAATTTTGGCTCGGTTTTAAGCTTTATTGGCAGACTCATTCAGAACTGTGGCTTTATCCTCTTTTTTTTTTTTTCATTTGGCTAATATGATTTGTTAAAACATTTTCTGTTTATTTCTTCTTGCTTAACTTTTTTCCACACAGCAGGCATAATGAATTTTTGTTTATGATGGGCCGTGCTGCCTGAATTATGGTATGGAATCTGGATTTGGTTTCTTTGGAAAGATATTTTATTGCTCTTTTAGGGGATTTATGCTGCTTCTGGTGTTCTCTTAGACATGAACGTTTCTGAAGTTGGTTCCTCAGAAGGCATTATTTCTAAGAAAAACGAGGCAGCATCTGGTAATAAATAACCACAAAATTTATTAGAAATATATTTCTTGGTATAGGTGTTATCATATTTCCTACCAAACTATCTTTGCATTTGAATTGTGTGATGTACAGTGTTTTAAAAAATGATATTCACCTTTTAAACTGAAGTTCATGAAAGCTCTTTAAAGTTCCACATGCACTGGGGCTGGCTGATGCTGATTGGCTACAGAGAACACATATTGAAATACACTCTCCCCAAAAAGAACTAAAGGGATCATATTTCTCTGTACGAGGAATATCGATATGGGTTACATTTTGAAATGACAAGTACCTGGTTTGTAGCTGAAGAAATCATTATACCTCTTTGAGATGCCTCATTGTAAGTTTAAATTATATAAAATAAACTTCTAAAGAAACCAAACTACAAT
The DNA here is from genome assembly GCF_020826845.1 of Diceros bicornis minor. Taxonomy (NCBI): domain Eukaryota; kingdom Metazoa; phylum Chordata; class Mammalia; order Perissodactyla; family Rhinocerotidae; genus Diceros; species Diceros bicornis. The sequence continues at coordinate 35,354,833 of NC_080764.1, read as the reverse complement.
TTCTGGGTTTATGTGCAACCATACCATATAAATTGACTTGACTTGTTAGAGCTTTCCAAGAGAAGAATATTGATTAATTCATTCATTTTTGAAATACATACTGGAATGGAATGTATTTTCTTTTTATATCAACTATTATGGTATTTTTCTTGACATACTAAAAAAAAAAAAGCAAAAACCCAAAACCCTTATGTGGAATTATTTTTAGTTTATTTCCAATACCCATCCAAATACCTGATGTCTCATAGAGTACAGAGCACAGACTTTGAGGCTGATCTGATCTCATTTGGATTTCCAGTTCTACCTCTGATTAAATTACTAAATCTATGCTGAGTCTGTTTCCCCGTTTGTAAAATAAGATTAAGAATGCAAAATGTGAAAGACTGTTGTAGGGACTAAGTGATGTATTGAATGTGAATGCCTGGTATTACATCTGACAGGTAGTATATGTCCAATAAATGGTAGCTAGTATTGCTTTTATTATTATGCATTCAATGGTAAAGAGTGTACCTTGAGAAACATTTTGAAATAGAAAAATGAGCAACTATGACATATCTTCTGAAAATACATGCTTAGTATTTAATGACTGGCAAACAAAATATGGATCAATGACATAGAAATGGTATTTTTTTTTTTTAGAAATGGTGTTTTTAAAGACAATACTAATGTAATGTTGTAACATAAAGTCATTTTCCTCTGGTGCTGATCCTTTTATAGATTTTGGAATCAACCACTCAGGATCAAAGAATTTGAAGAGAATTTCAGTGGGGAACCAAAAAGTGATTGAAGTAGTGAAAAATAAGACTCAGGGTAAATGCAGTGAAAGAAATGTTAAAGAGTATTTTTTGTTTCCTTAGGTTGAGAGTTGCTGCATATTTCCCATGATATAGCTAAGGACAGGTTCTGAGATCAGACTGCCTGGGTTTGACCTACTTATTAATTTTGTGATCCTAGACAAGTTGCTTTCCTCTTTGCATCCATTTCCTTGCCTATCATGCCAGGGGAGTAGAGAGCTGCAGGGGATCTCACATTAACAATTAATACCTGAACTTAGAAATGACACATATCACTTCCACTCACAAACAGAACCAGACACATGGCTCCTCCCAAACGCAGGAAGTCTAACCCTGCCGTGTGCCTGGTGGGGAAGAGGACTGGAAATATAGTTGGTAAATAGCACTAACAATTACCAGGTTATGTTTCACTGAAGAAATATTATTGTGGTGATTACAGAATGCAGTCCCCAATATCTGGTTGTGGTCTTATAGGTTACATATCATATATACCACATTATTTTTCTAAAATCCAAAAGATTTTTGAATTTCACCAAGATAAAAGTTTCAGATAAGAAATTAAGAATTAGTACTATGTTGAGCTCTATGGATCTGAAGAAGAAAAAGACAGGGCCCATATTTTCATAGAAGTCACAGTCCAATGAGGGGGACAGACATGTAGCCACAAACTTTCAATGCAAAGCATAATATGTTACATAAGAGATTTGATGAGAGTGTGACTGCAGTCCAGACGAGGGAGTGAATAGCCAGGCCTGGACTAAATAGAATAGAGTTTGCATTTAAGCTGGGATTTGAAGCATGGGCAATAGGTAGGTGAGCAATGAAAGGGACGTTAGGCATCTCTCATAAATTTTAACAAAAATATTTTTGTTGTTGTTGCCAGGCTCTATGCTTTTCTCATATAGTATGTATGTAATTTGATTGTACATGCAATCTTTGGGGTATAGTAAATATGACGGTGGTTCCATCATGGGGAAAGGATAAGAGATAAGTCTGAAATAAAAATTCATGTTTGATCATGAAAGGTTTTTGGATGCTGTTGTAAAGCAGTTTTAATGTTATTCTATGGGTAGCAAAGGCAGTCAATCAAGCCTTTTGAAAGGGGGTATGAAATGTTCTGTTCTTTGAAAAGATCCTCTCGAACCAAAGAATGGGATGTAGGAATGTCAAACTCGTGGGGAACAGTGATTTGTGAAAACAAAAGTAAATCTTCTGTTTTTATATTTTAGTCTTTTTAAATAATGTCTTTTCAATATAGAGCTTATATTCAGTATTAAACCTAGCTGGGAACTAAAATCTTAAATATCTTTACACTCATTGGAGCAGAAGGTCATACAGAGATATTCCCCATATTTATGTTTAGACTTGGTTGACTTCAACTTTTCCTTATGTATGTTGCATTTCTGGAGTCCTATCTGGTGTCAAATGCATCTGCCACTGTCATTCTCTGTTTCAGTTTTTGAAATATGTGAGTTGAATATGATGGATGAACTCTGCACAAGAAGTGGTGTAAACACCTCCTTAAAAACCACACCTGCACTTGCATCAATCCGTGAAGTGAAATTGCAGGAAAATCTCTGAAAATGAGGAAAACATGAAAAAATGGAGCAGTTTACATTTATGGAGGAAACACTTCATTTAGAAAAAGATATGAAATATTTGAGAAATATTGAAGTCTGAATTTATTATTATATTTTGCAGATTTTATACAATTATAGCATTTACAAAATGTATAGTCCAGTAGGATCATGTGTTACTAACTTATAGAGACTGTTTCAAAATATATACTAGCATATATTTTTTAACAATATATGAAGTTTAAAATACTTTTCCGTGCATTAAATTCAGTTACTAAATGCTAAAGTCATGCAAGTGGTAAAAGTGAAAATTATGTTGTATCTTCATCAAGCAGACACTGATTGAGAAGCATATTGCACTTAACCAATAAAATAAAACTAGAAATAAAACTAGAAATGATGTAAAGTCAATTCAGTGGAAAGGAGGCACTGATGGATAAAGAGAACTGTCATACGATTCTGATATCACAGTTAATGGCCTGCCACCTCCTCCCACAGAAGTCCTATCTTCTTGATGTTTGTCATCCTTTAAGTAGAACAAAACCTCACTTTCCATGAGGTTTAGAATGAAAATATTTCAAAGAGAAGTATCACACTGCATTATTTTAATAAGAAGAATTAGTTCATATATCCATGGAATAAGTTGTACTACAAAGCGAAAGCTGGGAAACCAACTGGAAACAACAGAATGTCGTGGAGATGGGGCAGGATACGAGTACCAAAAAAATCAGTCTGAACTTGATATCTGTGATATTGTGATTTATAGTAAGAAATATATATTTGGTCTTCAACCCAGTCCCTGGCACAGCGCTCCTAAAGCCCTTGGAATCTCTTGTGCTGAGTAATAAAGATGTCTTTTGTTATGTCAATGAAGTGACTATTGGACAACCCTTAGGTAACCTAAGGATAGGGTCTGGTTGCCAGGGGAACCAACCATGAGATTAGAGGGTTGGAAATTTCAGAACCCCTCTCCCCCCAACAACCTCCAGGGAGGGGAGAGGGGCTGGAGGTTGAATGAGTCGCCAATGGCTAATGATTTAATCAATCATGACTATGTAATAAAGCCTCTATAAAACCCCAAAAGGACAGGGTTCAGAGAGTTTCTGGGTTGCTAAACAAGTGGAGGTGCTGGGAGAGTGGTGTGCCTGAAGAAGGCATGGAAGCTCCTTCCCCCTTCCCTATACCTTGCTCTGTGCATCTCTTCCATCTGGCTGTCCCTGAGTTATATATTTTTTTATAATAAACTGGTAATCTAGTAAGTAAAATGTTTCTCTGAGTTCTGTGAGTCACTCTAGTAAATTAATTGAACCCGAGGAGGGGGTCTTGGGAACATTTGATCTATAGCCAGTTGGTCAGAGACACAGGTGACAACCTGGGCTTACGATTGGTGTCTGAAGGGGAGGGCAGTCTTGTAGGACTGAACCCTTAACCTGTGGAATCTGATGCTGTGTCCGGGTAGATAGCGTCAAAATTGAGTTGAATTGTAGGACACTCAGCTGGTGTCTGGAACACTGCTTGTTGGAGGTATGGGGAACCCCACCACACACACAGTGGAATTGGCTTCAGGACTCAATTTAATATCAAAACTTCACATCAGATCAGCCCCATAATATCATTATATCGAAATATATATGCTCCAAGATGATATCTCCTTTCCTCCACCAATTTCTTTTCCGGCCTAACACCTCTCGTTTTCCCATTCAAGCAATTTATGTCCATTAACTTATAAAGACCTTTGTCCTGTATTTGAATCTGCTGCTGGCTTCTTTCCATTAGATTTCTGTTTATAACTTCGAGTTCTATGATGCCATAGTCTCCTGGTTCTCCTGATATCACCCTCTTCCTCTACTCTTGGTCAACTCTCCTAAGTATTTTTCCTCTGATTATTCCTTAAATTTTTGTAATTCCTGGGATACTATCCTCTATTTTCCTCACAGTTTCTGGGTGTGCATCTAGTTTCATGGTTTTAACTATCACGTGCCAATACGTTTATTCCTGGAAAACAAATACTTGCACTGTATTAGTTTCCTGTTGCTGCTATAACAGGCCACAAAGTCAGTGGCTTAAAACAACACAGTTACTCTCTGACAGTTCTGGTGGTAAGAAGTCTAAAATCAGTTTCACTGGGCTGATGTCAAGTGTCAGCAGGGCTGGTTCCTTCTATAGGTTCTAGGGGAGAATCTGTTTCCTTGCCTTTTCGCACCTCTGCTTCCTGAGTCTACATTCCTTGGCTCATGGCCCCTTCCTCCACATTCAAAGCCAGCAGCATAACGTTTTCTCTCCTTTCTGATCTCTGCTTCCATCTTCTTATCTTCTCTCTCTGACTCTGATCTTCCTGCACCCTCTTTTAATGACCTTTGTGATTACATTGGACTCACCTGGATAATCCATCATACTCTTCCCATCTCAAGATCCTTAACTTAATCACATCTGTAAAGTCTCTTTTACCAGGTGAGTTTGCATGCAAAATACCCTCCCACTATGTAAGGTTCCAGGGATTAAGATGTGGATATCTTTAGGGGGCCTTTTTTCAACCTGCCACAGTACCCAAGATTCAGATGGACATCTTCAACTAGACGTTTCATAAGCATTTTGCACTCAACTTGTCAAAATTGAATTTATTATATTATCCTATCTCCTAGGCTAAGTCTCGTTTCGCATTTCACATCTTAGTTGCTGATAAAGCCATCCCCTCATTTATCCGAGTCGGAAACCTAGGATTCATCTATGACTTTTCCTCCATTCTCTACATATAGTAAATTGTGACCTCCTACTTTTCATTTTTTCTTTCCACCTCACTAACACTGACCTACTTTAAGTCAAAATTTTCTCTTTGCCGTTAGTCTTTCACTCTCAAATGCACCATGCTTGCCATCATTTAAATACACACAGAAGCAAATCAGATCATGCCATCCCCTCACTTCAATGCTCCTGCCTTCCCCAAGTCTCCATCACCTACAAGATAAAAATCAAAGCTTTTCTTATCAATGGACTTTTCAGCGTATCCCACTAAAAGACAATCACCTTGAAGAAAAACCTTGGGATTTATTTTTGACCTCTTACTACCCAATATAGTACCTGGCTTTGCTCAAAAAATGTTTGCTGATTTGAACTGAAGTTCTTTATCATGAAATAAAACGTTCTCTATGATACGGCTGTTCTGTTCGCTCTCACTGAGCTTTATTCCACAGCAATAACAGAATTTATACAAAATGGCAGACACTGCTATGTGTTCATGAAAAAATTTCTTCCCTTTCTGTGTGAAATGATAAAATATCTTCCCCTCCCTTGCAACCTCCCTTGCAGATAGAAGTGGCCACACCACTGTGTTCTAGGCAAGTGGGAGTGAGGTCAGCTACTGCCAGGACCGGTGCATGAAGACCTCCCATAGTGTCTCTTCCCCTTCTTTCAACCTGATGCCAAAAAACTCGAAGACCTTGGAAGCCACACATTGATGATGGTGGAGATTTATGATGGAAGGATCCTGGGTCCCAGAATCATCGCTTTAAGAAGAGCCTCTTTGACTTCAGGAGCACTCACTTTGACAATGCAAGCATGAGAAAAATTAACTTCTATCAGATTTGAGCCAAAATACATTTTTGGGTTTGTTTGTCATTAGTTAGCAGGACTTTGAATAATACACGGGCCATACAGTATCAGAACTACAAGACTTTGTTCTTACAGTCCCTGGAAAATTACAGTTTCACCATTGTCATCATTTAAGATTCAGCACAGGCCTCACCTCTTCCAGAAAAACTTCCTTGGGACCCACATTTTTGGGGAGAAGCTTCTTGTTCCCACAGAATATAAGTTTAGTTCTATTAATATGATTCAACATTAAATTGAAATTATGTTCACCTATCTTGTTACCAACATCCCCAACCAAGATTGAAATTTCATTAGGGGCAGAAACCAATGGTTTACATTTTCAGCCGGGAACACAATGCCAAGCTTGGCATTGTGTTCCTGGCTTGGCATTTTGTTCTGGCTGAAGATACAAAATGATTGCAATAAGGTTGCAATAAATCCTTGCTAGACTGACCTCAACGCAATTTCCTTACCTATAAAAATAACATAATAATTCAGACCCCATATGGTTACTCTGATGATTAAGTGAGGCAATATATGCAAAGCACCTGGCACATAGCAGGTGCTTACTAAGCGTTCTTTTTCATTCTTTCACAGAGCCTTCCTTAACCACTTTGGTTCATAGTTTCATCTGTTTATCTTAATTCTCTCCAGTCAGGATTACAATTTTTCTCTTAGTTATTTGATAATTATTTTATGTACGTATTAATTTTCTCTCTTCATCCAAACTGCAAACTCCCTCTGGACACAACTCTGTTTTATCCTTCTTTCTAGCCTCTTTGCACCCTGGACAGAGGAGGTGTTCAATATACAGTTTTTAAGTTGGCTGAGCTCTTTCTATATGTGTTCTATTATGTTGCAATAAAAACAGGTCTAAAGCCTGGTCTCTATGACAGAAAACAAATCTTTGGCCAAGAAATAAGCCAGTGCATAAAACATGCTGTCAACTTGGCTTTCATACTAACCTATGCAGGTGTGTCTATGTTTAGGGAGTAGAATATTACGGAATATCAGTGCCAATTTAAGGGTAGTGGTGGTGAGGTGTGGGGTAGTGGTGGTGAGGTGTGTGTGTATGTTACAGATAATCTGTAAAACACAAAATTTTCTAGTACTTGGAAATCACTTACTGGATTTACTGGCTTTATTTCAGGAGCACATTTACATATGCAGTGACTCTAGAACCACATGAAGTTTTGTCATGACTGGACATATAGTCAAGTATCTTCCTATTTGACATCTTCTAAACTCCATCCCCTCTTAAACCCACCCTTCTATAACAACAATATTCTGCATTCGTTGGTTCAATTTAAACATGTTGTCAGAATTGGAACATTGGAGAAATTCTGGGAAGTGGTCCAGTTTACCGAGAGTGGTGGAATGGCTGACATGGAGATGAGCTAAAGGTAATCGCAAGAGTACAGTACAAGGGGTAAGAGCACAGGCTCTGGCATCAGACTCCTGAGTTTCACTTCTGGTGCTGCCCCTTGCTGTATGAGGAAGTTTAAGTTTGTTCAAGCATTTGAGAGTATTTATTAAGTGCCTAATACATGCCAGACACTGTATTAGATGCTCAGGAAAGAGAAGTGAACAACATAGATAAAAATCTCTTGTGTCAAGGAGCTTACATCCTGGAGGGAGAAGGCAGACAATAGACAACAATACCAAAGATAGGTAGAACATTAGTGAAGTACTCTGAGGACAAATGAGAGGGAAACAAGGAAGGCAGATAAAGAGTGCAGGGGTAAATGGGTATGAATTTTTAACAGGGGCATCAGGAAAGATCCCGCTGAGGATCTAGCATTTGAGAAAAGAGAGGGAGAAGGTCCTCCAAGTCTAAGGAAAAGAGCTTTCTAAGAAGGGAATAGCGAGTGCAAAAGCTCTGAGCAACATAGGAGAGTGAGGTGGAGAACATACATGAGTCGTTTCTGGGACTTTGGTTTTATTTGAATGAGTTGAGAAGCAATGAAAATGTTTTGAGCAGAGCTGTGGTCTGATATAACTTTCACAGGATCACTCTGATTGCTGGGCTAAGAGCAGGTTGAAATGGGGTGAGGGCGGAAGCATGAGACCAATTAGGAGGCTATTGCAAAAATTCAGCCAGGAGTTTAAAAAGAGGCTTTGACAAGATGGTAGCAATGGTCACAATAACAGGAGGTCAGATTTGAGAACATATTTTTGAAAATAGAGCTGGTAGCCTTTGTGAGTGGATTGCTCACAAGGAATGAGAGAATATGGTCATGGATAACACATAGATTTTTGGCCCGATTAAGTGGAAGGATGCAGTCAACATTAACTGATAAGGGAAAGGCTGTGGAGCAAATTATGTTGAATAAGGATAGAAGCTAGTTCAGTTTGCTAAGTTTAGGAAGCCTGTTATACACCCAAGGCAGTGAGATACATGAGTTAAGCTCAGATAGAAAGGTCTGAAGTGGAGACATAAATAAAGGAGTCAGTTTGGCATATAGATAGTATTTAAAGGAATAAGATTAGATGAAATCAGTACGTGAGTACATGTAGGTAGAAAAGTTCTGGGCCTGTAAATCGCACAGTGATGGAACCTACCTCCAATGGTTCATTGTGAGTATTCAATAAGTTATCCATGTAAAATGCTTAGGGCACTGGTACATGGTAAGTCCTCAATCAGTATTAAATGTAGTTGTTTTACTTTTAACACAATAGAAGGAGACAGCCATATTCAGATATCATGAACTCCAAATTATGTTGTTAAATGGAGACTCTATTTGAGATAACACACTTCTCATACACGGTCCTCTCTCAAGCATATTTTTCTGTAGTAGTCTCATAAAATAAAATAATTAATATTTAATATCAGAATTGGAACTGAGCAATGATTTTATTTATTTTGATCTTCCTTCCAAAGGAGAGTGATATTTGTTTAGTGTCCCTATTATATTTTTCCATGATATCTTGGTGCATACCTCTCTCATTTCATTTATCTCCATATATCATAAGTTGTGTGTGTGTTTTACCCACTAGATTATGAAATTCTTGAGGTCTTATTTATCTTTGTAGTCTCAGTGCATAATTTATGCCAGGAACCCAAACACTACTCAGTAAATATTTGGTGAATGAATGGGATGGATGGGTGGATATCAACTATGTGCTAGGCATTATACTAGACTCTTTGATGGGTTGACTCATTGAATCCCTACAAGAGACTGGCTGGATTGGTATTATTAACTGCATTTAAAAGATGGAAAAATCTATGCACAGAGGCTAATTGATATGCTTGAGATTAACAATCTAGTTGGTTGCAGTGTTTTTATTATATCACAGGAACACACTAAGGCCCATGTGTTCCCTCCTCTATCCAAAAGTCCTTTGCCAATACATAAGTTTCTTTCTTTCTTTTTTTTTTAAACAGCTTTATTGAGTATAATTGATATACCAAAAACTGCATCTATTTAATGCGTACAATTTGATGAATTTGGACGTATGCATACATCCATGAAACAATCACCACAATCAAGATAATAGACATATCCATCACCTCCACAAGTTTCCTTTTTTTGGGTGGGGGGGTGGGTAAGAACACTTAACATGAGATCTACCCTCTTAACAAATGTTTATTAAGTGCACAATACAGTATTTTTGACTATAGGCACTATGCTATACAGCAGATCTCTAGAACATATTCATCATGCATAACTGAAACTTCATACCAATTGAATAACAAATCCCCATTTCGTCCTCCCCCAGACCCCTGCTACATTATGCTAAGTGAAATAAGCCAGGCACAGGACTAATTCCACTTACATGAGATACCTGAAATAGTCAAAGTCATAGAAGCAGAGAATAGAACAAGGCAGACACTTCCAGTGGGCACTCTTTGCTCCAGGGCTCCCATTGGGCTGGTAGAGACTTCATAAGTTTCTTTTTTTAACGTTAATGAAAGAAGATCATTGATCCTTGACTGAAAAACTTTCAAAAATGGAAAGATTACTAATTCGAAATAAATCTGTGCTATTATTAGATAACCTTAATCAGTAGCAGCCCTTACATATATTGAGCCCAAAAAGGATAAATTGTAATAATATGGTGATCTATATTATTTCAAACAATCACAAACCTACAGAAAAGTTGAAAGTACACAACATGCAGAATATTTTTTTCTGAACTCTTTAAGTGTATGGTCCCAACATGGCGCTCCATCACCCTCAAACCCTTTAGTGTGTATTCATTACCAACATTATCCTACATAACCAAAATACAAGCATCACAATCAGGAAATTAACACTGATACATTATTACCATTTAGTCCTCAAATCCCATTCAAATTTCACTAGTTGTCTCAACAATGTCCTATAATGGGAAAGAATCCAATTCAGATTCATGTGTTTATTTGGTTGTCATTTCATTTTGGTCTTTTTCAACATGGAACAGTTGCTCAACTTTCATAATCATGACACTTTGGAAGATTACAAGCCAATTATTTTGTTGATGTGTTTCTCAGACTGGGCTTGTCTAATGTTTCCCAATGATTTGATTCAGGCTGTGCATCACTGACATATCACTGCATTCTCCTCATTGCATCCTGTTAGGTAGTCTATGATTTCTATTGGTCCCATGCTGATGATATTCATTTTGATCATTTGATTAAGGTAGACTTCTCCACTGCAAAGTTAATTTTTTGTTCTTTATAATTAAGTATTTTGTGCATACTATGTCAATATCCCATTCCTCAACAAACTTTCAATTAATTCATCTTTTCTATTTATAACACTATGGCCTCAGAGTTTATTTTTCAATCTGTTATAATCAATTATTTTGGTGTTCAAATTGTCACAGATTGGGCCACTGGTAGCCCCTTTCAAGCTGGCTTCTGTATCCTTTTAACATGTCCTTGTCATTTATAAATCATCTCTTGCTTCCTGGTATATGAAAATGTTCCAGTCTTATTTTGTATTTTCCCTGCCCCAGCCTGGATAAACAAAAAGAAGGGAAAAAATGGACTAGCAAGTGATATTTTTAAGAGTCAGAATATACATGATCATTTCCAATTTATTATTTAAAAATTCCTTATGAAAGGTTTTTCCTTATTCTTTTTATGTACTTCAGATTTTCAGTTCAAGCTTCTAGAAATGATAGGCGCAGAACCAGTCTACAGAGATTTTTTTTTCACCTCACAGTTGCTAGTTTGTTTGCAGTATTTCATTGTGTATCTAAACAAAGAAGCAAAGAATTTTAGGGTTGAAAGAGGTCCTGGAGGCTGTATCATCTCAGCCCTCTCCTGTTGCAGAAATATCTCTGTAGATTCTTTGTTGACTGCCACCCAGTTTCCTTGAACCATCACAGAGACAACTTCACCACTTTTCGAGATTAACTTTCTCCATGTTAGATAACTCTGATCTTTTGAATTGAATCAAAATGTCTATTTCTCTGACTTCTACCCATTAGTACTAGTTTCACATGTTGGTGCAAGACAGAAAAGATATACCATCTTGTCTACATAAAAGCCACTCATGCAGAAGAAAATGTGGATGCCTGCCTGGCTGACCTTCAAGTCTTCTTTGCTCTTGGTGAAATATCATTTCCTTGCTCTTCACAGTACGTGTTTTCCTGATCCCTCATTTGCTTATTCCATAAAAGTATATTAATGTACTAAGAAGATAGAAAATACTCCTTCTAATTGAATTTAGTAGTATAAAATTGCTATTTTGTATTTGGAATATCTAAGAAAACATCTCCCTGAGTTATTTTCATGAGAATGAGTCTCAGTTGGAATCTGGACCCATCTCACTACAAATTCAGAAATGTCTTGGGCTGCAACTGATACACACTGGAAAGTCTACAATCTAATATCTGTATGCAGATACATTGGAACATAGTCATTTTTTAGTATTTTAATAATGCATTACATTTCACATGTTATATTTCCAATAGTTTATCTATTTTGGGATGAATATACTTAATTTTCAAATGTGATGTTGAATATTAGAGATTTTCCTTGAAAGAATTTTTAATTTTGAAGTAATTCTCAGAGGTGGGTGAAAGAAGGAAAACTGAGAACGTTTCAGACCACTAGAAGTACTTTAATTAAATTCCAGACCCATGAGCCCTCTGTTGAGAAGAGCTTACTCCTGATCCCTAATTTGAAGCCTTGGGATTTCAGAAAAAACGTTATTCAATTCCACCGCCATGGAGGTCCAGTTGGTGACTGCAAACTACGGTGAGAGAGAAACAGCGAGACCACATAAAATGTGGTGAAATAATTCTCTGTGTGTAAGAGTACCTAAGTGGGTGTCTAAAACATTTTGAAGAGAGAATGCCTTTAGGAAAACTCATTGATATCAATTTATGGCTTTCTCTAAACCAGAAAGAGCCTCAAGTAATTATGAGAAACCAGTGGATCTTACTTTAAGCTCTGATTTGATAAATGACTTTTTAAACTGTGATTGAGAAATAATTGCACACTCCAGGGATTTTTTGACTGGAAAATAATGAATATTGGTGAGACTGTGCCACAATTTTTACTAATTTTACCATAGTAAGTTTTAATCATGATGTGTAGTTTAAGTTTATGGGTTTTTAAATTGGCTTCTGGCCTCTGAGTTAGGATATATACATAGGAAAAAAATATGTATATTTAAAAAATATATAGGAAATATATATTTATTATTTAGATATATTATCTATAAATGTAATAATTATATATTATATTATGTAATTATATATATTTACAAATATATATTTTTCCCCTTTTCAGAGGAAATGGAAGGAAACTAAAATAGTATCGTTTCTGGAAGAAGATGAATAAAAAACAAAGATAAAAAATAACAGTGATAAAAAGATACCAATGGTATCATGGCTCTAAACAATTCATATTTGCACATTCAGTCTGAAAAGAAAAGAAGGGAACAGATGCATCACTCCAGTTCCCTATAAAGGTAACTTCTTATGACAGATATGGAATCAATTAATTAATTCTTTCAAGAAAAAATAATGCAGACTAGTCATTTCAGGTGGGCAAGCAAAACATTGACTTTTAAACATGTAGCTTCTTAAAATGTTGCAACATATTTTGATATATTTTATCTTTTTTCTTTTTAAATGACACTTTTAAGTGACATTTAAAGTAAATCATCTAAAGGAAAGAAGCTTTTCTCAAAGCGATAACCTATTTGTCAATACAGAGAGTACGATAGTCACATATTGGTTATTTCATTTTATAATTCTCAACAACATAGCTTAATTTTGTAGTTTTAACAGTGTGATTAAAAGTTTTGATATTTTTCTAAAAATAATTGATCCTTATGTAGGAATAAAGCCTCTTTTAGCTTATTCTACATAAAATGGTTTCATAGAGTCATATTTTTCCCCACTTTCTGTTAAGATTATGTAAATTTGACAATGAAAGTAACGAGAAAATATTTCTTAGCATGTTTCATAATGAACATTAGTATCTTTCTAGCTAAAGAATAGTCTTTCAAGATTGTTCCTATAAGGCTAAACCACAATAATAACAGAAACATCAGCACCAAGACCAAATAGAGAACAAATATTTAGTGGTTTGCTTCAAGAACGATTCTTAAAACAGACTATTACACAATGGTGGGCAAACTTTTTTGCCTAATTATAGCTTATTCAGACAAGCAAATGTTTGTGTATTAAAAAATTCCACAAGATAAACTTTTGAAATTAAAAATTTTACCACTTCCTATATTTGCAGATTTCCACCTTCACTGAAAGTAGATTTCAATATAAAAGATTTCAGGGATTGCAATAAATGTAACAATATATTAAATAACTAGGAAAAGTGAAAGTTTAAACATCCCCAAAATTGATTTAAGAGGCAATTGTGAAAAAAGGAACAGATTCGTTGGTATAAGTATTTTTCTTATCAATGATTCATCCATCACCGTTAATAGCTTGAAAGTTTTAATTCCAAAAGGTATCAGATATTGAAAAATAATGCCATGATTATAAACATTTGGTATAATAAATTTTGTTCTGAATAATTGGAAATATACTGAAAGCGACTTTTCAAAATTCATGGATTTAAAGTTTAATGTGATTTTTTTTTTTTAAAGTAATATACCCGGTTCTGCTGTATGTCTCCTGCCATTTGTGTACTGGAGACATTCTGTTTTCCTCCTCTAATGAAGTGCATTAGTCAGGAGCTCAGTGACCTCTGACAAGGCTCAGTATGGGATCATAGCCTGACAGGAGGCAGCTGGAAGGAATACTTGACAATTCACACTTAGAGTAATCCCTGAAAATTGCAGGGCAGTTATAAGGAAGTAACAGTTTGGCTCCCTTGTGAAAAAGACTAATAAAAGAAATTTCAAGTAGAGTTTTGGGACACTAACTACAGTTTCTAAATTAAAACGAAATAATCAAGTTCTCTAAGCACCAGTCAATAGGGAACACATTTTCATGAGTAGATTCAATCTACAATCCTATTTCAAGCAGCTACCACTTTAGTCCCTTGATGGAAACCTCATTTGCCAATGGATTATCTATAATTGAGTAACTTTAATAGAGTTTTATCACATCTCACATATAAAAACATTTCAGTGAGGACTCATAGAGAATAATACTTGTAATAAGACATTTAAGATGGTCATTTTCTGTGATAATTATCACAAGAAATCAATAATACATTTTTTATGTTGACTTTCTTTTTCTAACATGTTATTTTATCTAAAATGTGTATTTTTTCAAATAATAACTGCTCTGCTATAATTTTGCTTAAAATCCCATTGTCCATCTAACAGCAAAAATATTTTGCAAAAGTAACTGTCAAAGATTAAATATGTTAAATAATTTAAAATTATCATACATAGATATTATAACATATAAAATATATAACGAATACTATACATATATTTTAAAAATAGAGATACTATAATTTCTCTAGTAACATCTTCCTCTTCCTTCCTTCCTAAGTCTTAGGATGCCAGCAGTTTCTCTTGTTATCTGCTACTATTTTCTTGCAGTTGTGACTGAAACTCATCCTGTACCAGAGAAATGAAAGCATCAGAATGTAATTTCTTTCGAAAATTCACTAATTTGTTCTAGCTTGGAATTTTCACCACGTACAGTATATGTTGAAAGGACTTATACCTACTCGGCACCCAATAAATGTGTGATGGATTAAATTGAAATAAGTCATCAGCATTGTTCTCATAATTGTTCAAGCTATAGTGAAATAGTTTTTGCAGGTCATTCAAAAAATATTATTTTGTATCCAGTATGTGACAACCACTCTGCCCAATGCTGTATTCTGCTTTATTAAATGTTTTCAAGACTTGTACTTTCTGCTAAACTTATGGTTTAGCCTCTAAATTAACTCCTTATAAGTCTACAGTGCATTTTAATAAAAACTGGGTTAATCAACCCATACTTACTCACATTAATCCCTGGCACGGTGTAGCACTCTTTGTGCAGAGGTGGAGTAACCTTCCTTCTGAATAAGAAAACACATTGAATTTCTGATTCTCTACCTAATAATAATAGTTTTTCTACCTGCAAACCTAGTTTTTAATTTATGCATCTTCTTTTAATATTTGTTCTCTTAGAGCTTATCAGAAAACTCGCTTAATTATGACCCTTATGAATTACCATAATTTAGGCTGAATGTCCACAACTAGGTTTGCTTACTCGATGATCTGAAGATGGCTAAAAATAGGAAGGAGGCAAAGTATCTGCTCAACCCTGGGTGAACTCCTGGTTCCTTTCTCCAATACCTAACTTTGGGGTGTGCTAACTGCCTGAGGGTAGGGTGAATTCAGGTCCCAGCAGTAACGGACTAGGTAGGAATAGCCACGCAGCAGCTGTGGGTTATCATGGCGGGTTGAAGGGTCTCATGGGTCTCTGGCGTGTGTATTAAGAGTTACTGATTTAAGCCATGTGTCTCTTAGGTAAGGGAACTACTTGTTAGATGATCAAATTGAGTCGTTATCTTTGGTTTAATGATACTCAAGGGGATGACAAAATCTTGCTAAATTTAGTTTTTCACTTCCCCATTCTTAATTTACATTCTATTAGAAAACGTTAGCTAGGAAGATCTGTTCTTCATTTATCAATTTGTATTTATTGAGACCTGTTGAGAGCAATATCATGCCTGCAGGGGTCTTAGAGGATAACACATAGTGTATCATGCTCTTTGTGGTTCTTGCAAATTACTTTAGGTGATTTGTTCTCATGGGTTGTTCATTTAAAGTTTGTTTTTTTCCAAGAATTAATATTTTTCCCATTCCTGATGAGATTCTCAGACAGTCTCAATGTTACGTGAGTTAAGAGTTCTGGACTTTACATAGTGAGACCCTAACTCTGACACTTAAAGATAACTGATCTTGAGCAACTTGTTCAAATCCTTCAAGACTTGTCTACTTTCCTCATTGGTAAAATTGAGATAAAAAGTCCTGTAATTCATAAGATTGTAAAAGTTAAATGGGTGAACATAACTGCACATATTTTGTAAAATCTAAGATGTCATAATTGCTTAAAATATTAAACTATGTTTTACTTGTTTCTTCCTTTCATCTCCTTATTTATTGCTGATATATGTAATACAACTGAAACTAGATTATGTGTAAATTTTTCTTCAGAAAAACTTAGTTATAATACTGTCCAAAGGACATTTTCTATGATTCTGAAAAAAAAATTAATAATCACCCTGAGAAGTTAGTTTTCTGGAAAATGGCTCCACACTCACTCATACCCACTTGTATTATTTCCTCTGTGGTGGTATTAGTGGCTGAAAATAATGAGGAGAAACATATATTTTTGTTCTGAGCACATTCAAGATGCTATAGAGGCTTTGTGTGAAGCTGGTTGTTGCTTATAACTTTTAGGAAATAATAAAGTACCAAAAGAGACTTTCAGAAATTTGGAGTTGCATTTAATAAGAAGCAAATGGACATCTGAAAACTGCTTAACAGCAATGCCACGTGTTTTTTAGCTACTGTTTCATATTCTTTTTCTTTTAAAATGTTTAAACCCCACTTTTAAAATGTTTATGCACATGTAATTGCTTTGTTTTGTTATGCAAAGTATCAATAAAAACATGAAATCTAGCTTAAAAAACTGTATATTTCAAACTTTAATTTCAGCAAACATATTTTTCCTCTTAGATGCAGTAAAAAGTTCCCTGGCTCAATTGCTCAGTGGCGAGCACAGTTCTTCCAAAATGTGCTCAGCTTCTTAGGGGTGAGGTTATGTACTTTAAACAACTGCTGTCGAATAGCTCAGGAAGGAAGGACTGCCTGGGCTGCTCAGGTGTGCACAGTCGCCTTCAACTGAAATCTGCTGATGTCTCCTTTTGCCCAATTAATTAGCTTTCATAGACCTTACAACATTCAGTGCAGCAAAATCATAATTAGTAGCTCTTATTTTTTTTGTTGTTTTTTGTGAGGAAGATCGGCCCTGAGCTAACATCTATTGCCAATAGATGCTATTGCCAATCCTCCTCCTTTTTTCCTCTTTTTCTCCCCAAAGCCCCAGTAGATAGTTGTATGTCATAGCTGCACATCCTGCTAGTTGCTGTATGTGGGACGTAGCCTCAGCATGGCCAGAGAAGCAGTGCGTCGGTGCGGGCCCGGGATCCCAACCAAGGCTGCTGGTAGCATAGGGCGAGCACTGAACCACTAAGCCACAGGGCCGGCCCCGTAGTAGCTCTTATATATGAGTAAGATTGATTATTTCATGCCATACTTTTATTGAAAATATAAAATATATTTGTTGTTTCATTAGGTCCATGCTGGCATGTCTGTGGTATCCTTTTTGCATTTTAAACTCATCAAGGTAATCAGAGTTGGTGATACCCATGTTTAAGCTCAGACTGTATGTAGTGTCAGCCTGTCTTCTTTAAATTCACGTTTAGAGCCATCCCTGATAGCCTAGTGGTTAAATTTCCACGCTCTCACTGCTTCAGCGGCCGGGGTTCGTTTCCCGGTCACAGAACCACACCACCCATCTGTCAGTTGCCATGCTGTGGTGGTGGCTCACATAGAAGAACTAGAAGGACTTACAACTAGGGTATACAACCATGCACTGGGGCCTTGGGGAGGGAACAAAAAAAGAGGAAGATTGGCAACAGATGTTAGCTCAGGGGGAAACTTTCCCCACAAAAAAAAAAAAACAAACTCACATTTAGTATGTATGTATAGGTGTAAGGAATAAATCATTCACTTATATATCTCATGGGGAACTAGATACAAAGAATGCTGTAAACTTCCAGATAATGAAATCTCAAGATCAGAGACCATTTTTATTATTCTGTGTATCCTAGTGTCTAGTGTAATGCCTAACATGGGTTACTGCATAATACATGTTTGTAGAACGGTTCATTGTTGAAAGGAGGCTAGAGAGTTGTTGACAGATGATGACTTATAAGGACTGTGTGGTCTTAACCTGCTAGCATTCCATAGTCTTCTATGTTACTGTTTTTCTCAGGTAATTATCTTCTGACCTTTACTAGTCCTAGCATTCTCTAATATGACTTTAGGGAATGTTTGTATCGTTTCATGGACAGCTCAACTTCTTAATACACTACAGACCTGGATAGAGGCTACATCATCTGTTTTTAAAGCTTGACCAAACTGATAACATTGCCAATTTATTCAAAATTCCTTTGAAGCCATGTCCCCTGGTTCTCTATACTGAAAATCAAGTGCATAGCAAGATTTTTCTATCTTTGGTGGAAGAAGGAAGAGTTCATCACATTTACATCTCATTTTCACATTCAACTCATTCCACTCGTTTTCTTTCTTGAAAAATGAAGGCAGAGCAAATTCCATGAAATTCTATGTAAAATTGTGTACGCAGGTATGAATTTATCTGACAAGGGGTTCAATATATTTTTTATCAGATTCTCAGATGGTTTTCTGACACCCCCTCTGCCCCAATTTAGGATCTATGATGTTGGAATTTTCTGAATAAAGAAGCACAATAAAAGGAACTTTTAGCATAAGGTGTAATGTGAGCAGAGCTCTGGATGCAAGTAACCACTATAAGATGTGTTAAAAAAAAAGTCAGATAATTTGGGGTGGTTGGGGCATAGGCTACAATGGGAAATACCTGGCAAAGAGGCTGCAGAGGAAATTTGTCAGTTATTGTGAAAGGGCTTGTGGTCTGTGCTAATGAATTTAAGCTGTATTCAACCACCAATAAGAGGAAATTGCAAGTTTTAAAGCAGGGAATAACAGTGGATTTTTTTTTAATAAGAAACGTGTCGAAGGTGCCTTAGCACAAGAGTGACTAGAGGCAGGGAGCAGTAAGAAGGATACTGTAATAGTTTAAGAGATGATGATCAGCTCAACTAAGAGAATCATCAGTGAGAAGAGGGTATAGGATAGGAGGAGTCAAGGGCTGGGAACAATCCTTGGTGCAAAGAAGAGACAGCAGAGCTCAAGGAAGAAAAGTTAGAGAAGTAGAGGAACCAGGTGAAAGACACATCGTGGAATCTAAAGGAAGCATTTTCACATTTTCTGACACATACAGAACATTCAGTAAAGGTTAAGCAAATGACCAAATATTCTCCTTAGGAGTATCAAATGTCACAGAGGTCGAATTGGTTAAGGATTTACACTAACGGAAGGCTTACGAGGTCACTAGTGACCTCTCTGAAAGCAAATAGATTTGTGAAGACAGGAGTGATATTTTAGAGTAATGAAGAATAAAGTTGACCTGAGGAAACTTTCATGATGATTATAAACTGCTTTTATAAGAAGTTTAGCTGAAGAGAGAATAATACAATTCAAGAAATATTTATTGATCATCCATTTTGTGTCAGGTTCCATGCTAAGTATTGTGTTCCCTGATGGAGTTTAGAGCCCGGTGGAGAAAACAGGCATTTCACAGGTAAGCTGAGTACTGAGAAAGGATGAGCACAAGATGATATGGGCTAATATAACAAAGGAGCTGACCTACTTTAGACCAAGGACAACCTCCCTAGAGAAGAGACAACTAAGATGAGACTGGGAATATGAGTGGAAGTTAGCCAGCAAACTCTGGTGGGGGGCATAGGAAAAAGGAAAGAACACTACTGGCTGAGAAATTTGTAAAGGGATAGAAACAAGAGAGACCACAGAGTTTTTAAATTGTAAAACAGATCATACCCACAAAAGTTTAGATACAACTTTCATGGACTTGCCACTTCACTTCTTTATTGGAAATAGAACATTACCAATAATTTTGAAACACTCTATGTTCCTTTTCTTGTGTACCGCTCCCCCTTTCTTCAATATACATGCACATATATTGAAAAATATATATTATATATTTATTATATTTCAGTATATAATTACTATATTTCAATATATAATTACTATTATGAATTTTGTGTTATTTACTTGTCCTGCTTTATATTATTAATATATGTGTATACATCTTTAATTCATATATTGTTAAATTTTGTTAGTTTCTGAATTTTATGTAAATGGAATCTTTGTACATGTGTTATTTTGTGATTTTTCTTTTTCATTAGCATGATGTTTTGAGAGTCATCCATGCTTATTCTCGTAGCTGAGGTAAATTAATTTTCATTATTGTATAGTTGTCCAATGCAAGAGATATCAAAATTTACTTATCCATCTATTAGACATTTGGTTTGTTTCCAGAATTTTGCTTTGCTGACTATACAGCTCTAAAAATTCTTGTATATCACCTGTTGCCCAAGTGTGAAAATTTTTCTGAGGTATTTACCTAGGAGTAGAATTCTGGGTCATTAGGTATGAATATGTTTAGCACTACCATGTAATGCCAAAATGCTTTTGGAGACCACAGAGTTTCTGAGGACCTGAAAAAATCTGAGATTTTTAAAATAGAAACAGGATAGTAGGTTATGAGGAGACAACATCAAGGAAAAGTTTCTTAGTTATTTATGTGTGTGTGTGTGTGTGTTGGTTTGTACATTTTCAGCAAAGGAAACATACAAGCACATTTATGAGAGCACATGGGAGGAAACCAGTAGAGAGAAATATTCTGAAGATAAAAGTGGGAAACTGCATAATTAATGGTACAAGTTTCAAAAGGAGGGGGGAGAATAGAGTTCAACATTATAGTTGAGAGGGAAAAAAATTGAAGCTAGAGACATTAAGTGAATAGAGACCAAAAGCCTAAAGTGGAGAATGGAGAATAAAAACTGAGTCTTCAGTTACACTGCCCAGTGTTTCTTTCCACTGGTTAGAACTGGTAAAAAAAAAACAAAAACAATGGCAGTGCAATGTAAAAGTAAACACATTATTGCTTCATAATTTAAAACAATGTTTTAAATGTAGTAACAGGGCATATGTTTTGTAGGTTTTCCCATGTATTAACTCAAGTTAACAAGGGATAAAAGTGTGAATTAAGTCCAAGGGCACAATGTAAATACTTGAAAGCTGTTCTCTTGGAGTTATCCCTTGAAAAATGTCTCTTAGGCTAGTCACCATTTTCCACAGGCATTAGGATGGTTCAACTAACTTTTTTTAGTAACAGAGCTACATTCTTCATAAGGATACATATCTGGTTGAATATTCTTTTTCTTAGATTATTGCTTTTATTACAACAATGGTCAAGGGAGCTATATCTTGACCATTACATTGAGCATTACCAACACAAGGACCAAGCTGGGAGAATTCAAACATTTGAGATGAGTCCATGAACAGTCACTTGAGTCAGTTGGAATGATTGTGTCAGTTAATCAACTGCTCATGAGGAAGTGTGCATGATGGCTTCTTTATTTTTTGGCAAAAATTCATGTGTGTGTATATATATACACACACACATATACACATGTATACGTACATATGTATATATACAACATATTTTAGATATATATTATATAAAAATATATATATTTCATATTTAAATGTATATAAAATATTTGTATTCTCTTTCAAAACCATTTTTAATTCTTTAAATACTTAGACATTTTGGGAAAGCTAATTTTTCTGAAGCTGGAATATGAGTTCCAAGCTTCTACTTTTTGCCTCAAGAAATGGCTTTAGACGAGTCATTTTAAAAACGTGCTGATAGGTAAAAATTAATCAAGGAAAGGATAAATGCTTCCAGACTTTCGCTACTGTTTGTATCTAGGCTAGACAAGCCTATCTCGGCTTATTGTTATTCCAGTCTGCCTAATTTTCTTTGCATTTAATGACTCTGTTACACGTGTCTGCTGTATGTTTTTCAAATACTTAATCATCCACTTGTTTTGTCCCAGAGGAAATTTTATTACAGATGCAGCTTAAATATATATGTGTTATTTCTTTACTATTTAATATCCCTTGAGGATAATCTCACTGGAAAATACTTCCTGCTCCCTTCCCCCTAAAGTCAATATTCATGCCTTGTTTTTGTTGTTATTGGAGGTCAAAACAGCAAAAATCCTACAGCCATGCTGGCTTTAGCTTTAGTTGAAAGCAGGCAGCTATGAGTTTGGAAAACCTTGTATAGCTTATGTGGTGTGGGCAGTGTCTGTAGCACTCTGTATGAAAAGGTTTCAAGCAAAAGCTTACTGGTGGTCCACTCTAACGTAACACCTTTAGATCTCATATGAGGTCATCAGAATCACACGTGCATTTATTCCTTTCGAAAAACTATCATATGGGTAACATATTAAAGCTCGACATGCTTTTTCCATTGCTGCCAGCTCTAAGGTCACAAACAACTCTAACCCCAGCTGGAAAGATAACACTTTAATTCTTATGGTCTTTTAAGAGGAAGGGTTTCCATTTTCTTCATAACCCAGGTCACCTCAAAAAAGATTTGTGATTACCATTTGTAAGAGAGTGTTTTAGCTTCTGGCCAAAACTCCTGATTTTTATACAGGTTTGGTTTCAGCATCTGTTCTGTGCTTTGCTCCCCTTGGGGTACAAAGAGCCATGATACAATATGAAATGATATATTTTATCCTCACTTTACATGCTTGAAAATAGAAGTTATACGAAAAACTAGAAGTTACACAAAATACATATGTCCAGGTTTATAGTGGAATTTTGAAAAGATCCTGTTGAAAACTGAAAAGTTATAAGCTGGCCTCCCCAAACTAGTTGCTGATAACCTGCTTCATCTGTCTTATGTCTGAGAGCTAAGCTTAACTCGGAGATGGGGCAACCTTTCCAACTCCGAAGTCAACATGAGAAGAAACAGTGACCACGTAGGTCAGAGATGATTTATATATTGCTGACTCCTCTTACCTTCCTCAGACACCCATGGAAATACTTCAGTGACCTTTGTGCCTTATTTATGCCCAGAATAATTTGACTCTTTTGCTTGCGTTAGATTAGTAACTATATCGACTCTAGGAACTCATTTAATGAGTTCATTTTTTTTATAACCATGTGTGTAAACAATTTTCAAAGTCTATTCTCAGTCATTATCTCATTTAGCTATTTAACAGATTAAATAAAATTACCCATTCTCCTGCTGAAAAAACTGAAGCCAAAAGTATTTAAAATAACCTTCTCAAACTCAGAAGATTAATAAATTATAGAGTGGGATCCTAGATTCCTGACTCTTAATCCAGTGCTCTTTCTACTCTGCGCTGTATTAATGTTGAAATATGAAGCATTTATCTCAATTCCCATTTGGAATCTTACCCTGACATTTGGTGTTTAATGTCTTTCCTGGTTAGATTCATGCTTAGACAAATTTGCTTTAACCAGTTCTCAGCGACACAAAAGCCCCTTTATCTGTGTTAGTATAAATCAATTAACCTCCTTTACTGTCTGCTGAAAGTTCCAAACTTCAAATGACTTGCCCATTAACTTTGACTCTGTGCCCAGTGTACTAACAACAATAAAAACAAACATATATATGATGTGCTGAATGTGCTGTCAATTCAGTTTTCTTATGCATTCCTTAAAGAGACCTGCAGGACTTGGCCCTGATATTTTACGTAGGGGCAAGATTTTGCTGATAGAGAAGCTGGGATGGGTGACTCCTTTGCAAGAACTAACTGTGACCACTTCAAATAGTTTTTAACCTGTCTCCTTCCAACAGTAAGGTGCAAGAATTTCAGCATTCTATGCGCCAAACAAGTGCACATTCAGAGTGAAGTTCTCACAAGTACACAATGGGAAAATGAGGCAAAGACGGAATTTACATAGCACTTTGCAAATGATTTATAAAGCCTTGTTTTTGTTCCTATGAGGTAAGGCAAAACTATTCGATTTATTTCACTAAATCAATTTATTTCACAAAGGAGACCATCTAAAGCTTTTTGAAGCATAACTAAAATCAAAGAATATGGAAAAGCCAGGCACACAGCAAAGAAGTTTGCTCCTTCCTTCCTTCCTTCCTCCCTTTCTCCCTCCCTCCCTTTCCCCTCCGTCCCTCTTTCGTTTCTCCCTCTATCTCTCTGTTTCTTTTTTTCTTGATGAGAAAGAAATATTTACTCTCAAATGTAACCTGACACAGTTATATAAAGTTCACATCATATTACATAAATAAATGACTACTTACACTTTCTTCATTTTTTAATCTACTTTTAGGTTAGAGTTGACTAACCACCCTAACATAGCACATGTTGTGTAGCATGGTCCTCCTAACTACTTCTGGTTTGCATCTCCTAACACAAGCAACTCACCACATAAGTTGCACAAAACTGGAACTGACCTACCATCTGTTCAATGCAACAAGTCTCCAGATCAAATGCTTGAATGTCGTGGGAATACCCTTAAGTTCTGAACTTCTCCCTTCAAGGATTTGTAACAAGCAGTTCATCGACCAAGCCACAGTCACTTCTGGCCTGGCCATTACCAATAAGTAGCTTTCCATTTGGATTTTTCCCTTCTGTGGCTCTCTTCTAGCAAAATTTCCACAAAGAAGCCAGGGTGATCTTTTTAAAATGTAAGCAATCCAGTATTCTTTGCTTAAAATCCATCGTGGGCTTTTCTTGCACTTGATGGCAGTCACACTTGGCTCACATGAGGACCTTAGAGGAACTGGCCCCTGTCTGCCTCTCCTACTTAATTTCTTTCTGCCTTCCCACTTGTCACTATGGTTCTGCCACTTGACTCTGCTTTATTTTAGAATTTCTGTGCATATGGTTTCCTCTGCCTGGAATGCCTTTCCCCTGCCTCTTCTTAAGGCTGAATTCTGCTCATCTGTAAGTCAAGGATGGGCAAAGTTCTGGATGGGCCAAAGGATGGGCCAGATAGTAAATATTTGTGGGCTTTTGGGTCATAGAGTCTATGTTTTAACTAATCGACTCAGCCATTGTAGAGTGAAATCTCCATGTGTTCCAGTAAAACTTTATTTATGAACACTAAAATTTGAATTTTATAGAATTTTTGTGTAAAACAAAATCTTCATTTTTTTTTAAAAAACACAAACGTAAAAAACCATTCTTAGCTCAAGGACACACAGAAACAGATGGCATGGCTTGCAGACCCATAGTCTAAATTGTAGCTAAAATATCATTTCATAAAGACTTTCCCTACCCTTCTTATCTAATGAAGTCTATTCGTTATCTCAGCACTATTTTCATTTATATTACTTTTTTCTTTTCTTTTGGTAATTGTTTGCTTTTTGATTGTTGTTTGTTTGTTTATTCTGCCTTTTCATTCAATTACAAGTCCCCCGATCTTGACTATTCGTTAATCTCTGTACCCACAGTTAGAACAATGCCTGGTATATGGTAAGTGACCAATAAGTATTTGTAGACTAAATTAATCAATTCTGTGAACTCATTTCACTATAACTCAAAGTGCTTTTAAAAATGAGTTATGCCAAACTGTTTATTTTAGGAGCTTTAAAACGTGAGAATGGAACTACAACACAAATATCCTGTTATCTTTCTCAATGTGTCCTGTCTTCAATATTGAGAGAATATTTAGGCTTATCTGTTCAATCTCCAAGCAACAGTGCACAACAGGCATAACCGTGCAAAAATCACTTCTGCACATCACACTGTGTATCATATTGTCTTTACAAAAAGATCATAAAAAGAGACAATACAGGAGCCAGCTTGGTGGTGTAGTGTTTAAGTTCACATGCTCGGCTTTGGCGGCCCAGGTTCGCAGGTTTGGATCCTGGGCATGAACCTACACACCTCTCATCAAGCTATGCTGTGGTGGCGTCCCATATATAAAGTAGAGGAAGATGGGCACAGGTGTTAGCTCATGGCCAATCTCCCTCACCAAAAAAAAAAAAAAAAAAGACAATGCAGTATTATTAGTCTTAAGAAAAGACTTTTATTTGACATTCGGATTACAGTCATTATCACAGAAATAGATTCCTGTGGTGTCATTTGTGAGTCTCATGACATGTCTTTGTTGGGTAAAGAACCAGAAGTAGCAAAATAGTTTTGGCAGTCGCTGTTGATGCCCGTCTGTGTCCCACCCTCCCCACCCCTTCTCAGTAGCAGAGTCCCTGTGTGATTGTGTGCCCAGGAAAGCTTACTCCACCTTAGCCCCTGAGTGAATGCTGATTAGTCTCAGCCAATCTTGACAATCCGCCCCCCCTGCTAATGGAATCACCAGGCAGTGGCCAATAACACCAAGAGGTTTGTTAGGGGCTTTTGTGAAAGATTTTCCTCCTTGTCAAAAAGAGACATAAAAAGAGAAACTGCTCTTCCTGTCTTTGAACAAGGTCACATGAAGGCATGATGTCCGGAACTGTGGCAGCCTTCTTGGCAACATGAGGGGAAAGGTAAGAAAATTACAGAGATGCTGCCTGGGAAACTGGAAACTACCTTTCAATTCTGTGAAATATTCTCTTGATTAGGCCATTGATTCTCAAACTATAATTTGCAGCTGAATCATTTGGGAATTTTCTTAAATTTAAGATTATGATTCAGTAAGTCTGCATGCTCCCAGCTGAGGCTGATACTGCTGGCCCAGGGTCTACACTTTTAGTAGCAAGGCTTTACGCCTCTGTTAGTTTTGTATTAGTTAGAGCTGAAAGCACCTTAACTGATACATTAGGCAAACCAAATCTGCATAAAGAATGAGAAAACATTTCTCTTTCTCTGACTTCATTTACATTAGTCACACACATAAATGTAGATTATATAACTTCTTTGTGTTGTTTTAATCAGAAAAAAAAATCCTGTTATTCTGTCTTAACAATGACTGCCTTTCTCTGAAGAATTAATCAAACCACTAAAGGCTGTCTTCTCTGATAGCATTGTGAGTTACATAAAAATAGAAACTTGTGTTGAAACTTCAGCATTGTGTTTATATTTGATAGTGATATAATTTTTGTTGTCACAATTTTCAAGAGTGATAAGTGTTGGAAAGAGATCATGTGGATTCTCAAAGATACATTTACTATTAGATATGTTCATCTGGCAGTTCGATGGATTAAAAAGAAAGTTTGTTCAACTAAACTTTTGGGTAGGCATACAAAGCACCATTCTTTTTTGCTGTTACACTAAATTGTTTTTCAAATGTTGTTTTGGAGTTATGTCAATACAGACTGAAATAAATCAGAGCAGAGACAAAAAAAACCAAGATAGTGAAAAATTAAAGATGCATCTAAAAACTGAGAAAAATCTTGTTTTCTGATTTAAGCCTTTCATTTTGATATGTTTCAGGCATAGCTTGTCTGGAACAATGCAAAAGTCATAAGGACACTGTTGTGAAATGGGAATAAACAATGAGCAGAATTGCATCAGTACAAAAATTGACCTGGAAAAATATGAATGATGGCTTAAGGGTGAAAACTGTCTGCATCTCATGGTAAACAGAACATGGCTGCTTCTGATGATTACTTGTTACTTACAGGAAATGGATATTCTTTGTATATGTTGTGATTATTGCTGTGGGCCCCATATCATTTATCTAATATACTAAAAATATGTTTTGCATAATGAAACTAACTGTTGCGAAGAAATGTAATTTCATCACACTTCTTTTTCATATTTTCCAAATCAAAATAAAGGTTATGTCAAAATCAAAAGTTTATCCTTTTCTGAGAATGAGTAACTAGCTAGATTAGCAGCCAACCCAGATGGAAGGCCAATTAATGGGTCAAGAAACAAGTTCAGCAATCCAGGAACACAATGTTGATTTTGGCCAGTCTCTAATGAATGTTTGTCCAAATATTCAGGGTGGAGTTGACTTGAGTTTTTCTTTTTGCCAGCAGGATGCTTGAAATGACATCTTCTTCTGCAAATCTCCTTCCTACTAGTCTCCAACTTTTTAGGTAAATCATTATGTCAGATTTATGTTTTCCTGGTCCCATAGAATCAATGTCAATTCACCCCCCTCTGAATTATAGAATCTCTAACTATATGCTGACTTTGAGTGCTATAGATTTATAAACAGGGATATCTATTGCTATGTTCAGTGTTGGGTGAGTTCTGTGCTCTTTGCTTTTGTGTTGTCTGATTTGTTTATTTGTTTTATATACATAGTTCATACTGCATACTTTTAATATTCTATTATAGATATTAAATTGTAAATTGAATGACCTTAGATTAAGAACTATAGATCAACATAGAAATCTCACTTAATTCCTTAATTAATAATTTTAATTATTTATGCTCATGAGGAAATAATGTTTAATAAAAAATTAAATAAAATTAAAGAAAATATTTTATAAATATTGTTAAATAAAAAGTTTAATAAAATGTTCAAGAAAATGTTCAAGATAAATGTTCTATATCATCACAGACGTGTATTCATAGTACCAGCGTACTTGATTGGATGCTAAAATGATTGATAAATATGTGAAAACAGGTCATTTTTATTTAAAATCTATTTAGATGAATTATTTAAAGCCCGAATACTCAGATTCAGCCAAATGGAGCAGACAAAAGTTTCCAAACCACGTTATACATGTTGGGCCCCATCGCACAATCTCATACTGGGGTACTTTTGTTCCTTTCTTGCGGAAGTTTCAAAAAAATGAGTGTGGTTTGGGGAAATGAAGTAAGAATACTACAATGAAAGCTGCAACTATTCCATATAGATACAAAGATTCGCTATAATTTCGTAACTTTTTCAAATTTCCCATAACACTTATAACTTTAGGTTTTGTTTCTTGAAAAATATTTAATGTTCTGTAATAAAGACGTTATTTTTTAATATGGCAAATGATCAAGGTATGGCAATCTAATCAACATCAAGTATTTTGAAAATATAGAAAGAATTAATAGTATCTGCTTGTGTTTAGCTAAAAGACTTTTTTTCATAATCTTCAGATGAAATTTACCTGTAGTCAGAGTTTTTGTTTTCTTACAGCAAAAGAGCAAGTGAATCAATAGATCTTTAAGTTCAAAAAACTGCCATAGGCCATTGTTAAATTCTAAGTTACTATGGCTATTGCAGAAAATTAAAATTATACGATGCTGTTTTCTTTTTAAAAAGTCAATAAAAAGCAATTCTATTTGAGCTGTGATTTTCAAAATTATAACCTACTGGTTTAGATTCGCTGTACAGCCAATTCAGTGATGAGCAGAACATGATCGTTAGGATAGCTTTAACAGAACAAACTGTTAGAAGAAAAATGAGTTGAGGCATCATGGATAGTCTCTCTATATTTGATTTTCTATATTTAAAGAGACATAAGGAAAAATAATAAAAAATCTGCACTGTAGCCCTTTTTGTGTAATAGTATTTTCTGGGATAAAAGACTATAATACTGTGTATCAAGTGTAGAATTGGCCCCAAAATAATGCATGACACACACAGGTACTCAGTATGGGCCAGGGGCTGTGCCAAACCCTTGATATGGATCTGTCATTTCATCATGCAACAGCCCCTGAAAGGTAGGTACTCTTTTCCTCTCTATTTTAAAGATCTGGAAACTGGGGCTTAAAGTGGTTGAATAATTTGCTCAAGGTCAAATCTTTAGCAAGTATTTGTATCCAGATTTGAATCCAAGCTGTCTGGGGCTCAGTAACCATGTTTTAGTCATCTTTGCATCCATAGCGTCTTACACAATGTCTGGTTCCTAATAGGCTCTTGTGCTGTAAGTGCTTTAAAAAGAAATGAATGAACAGAGACCTGGAGCCACAGTGCAGCAGGCTCGGCTTCTGAGGGCTTTATTAACTCAAAGGAAAGGCTGAATCCTGGTGTAACATCGAGCCTCAGCTGTATGGAAGGCACATCACTCTGAATCATTCTAGCGCAAATTATAGGCTTTAAAAATGGTTTGTGAATGTTACATTTTTGAGTTTACTGCACTGTAAGATATCTTAAATTTCACTCCCTGTCTCTGGGCAGCACTCATTCTGGTGGTATGTTGGTTTGTTCGGAAAGTGAGGGAGAAAGCAGTTTGAAAACAAACCACGAATACGGATTGCTTCCCGACTCCGCTTCCTCCGTGTTTATCCCAGCACCAGAAGCAGGAGGCCTTTAGCAATGTGTGCCGATAGGCTACCAGGAATGAAATTCCAATTCCAGTTTGGCACTAAGTAAGCTGCTCTCCCAAATGTCTTTTACAATGTGCTGACTGTAATACTTTGACCATAAACCACTGGTAATAGCAAGAAATTAGGCCCTGGTTAGAAACATATTACTGCATTGCCAGATCCTTCTGTGGAATTCAACTACTGCATAGTTTTAGGTTAAAGAAAAGTAGATCTTCTGTACTTCAGCCAAATCTGACTTTGGCTTCAAATTACCTCAAAGAAGAATTTTGGCTGATAATTCATTTTATATGGTTTGCTTTGCATGGAGATATATTAACAATATATTTGGTAAGTAAACATCTTTTTTATTAAAAAGGTGATACTGACTAGTAGATATTCCCAGTGGAAAATACTGGTTGTTCTCCTGTGGCCCGGGGTGGGGGGGGGGGGGTGGGGAGGGCGGGGGAGGTGAGAGGGAAAGTGGATAGGAATTATGATGATATCTTAGGTCACTGGAAATGGGGAAGTGGGAGTTTGAAAAAAGAAATAAAGATTATGAGAGGGAAAAAGAAGGAACACTGAGGACTCGAAAGAAATATCTGGAAAAGTCCAGGACCTCATTCTAGGGAACACTCCTGCTAGGTTGGTACCACGGTCTCTAATTCTCACTGGGCTTGCTTGGTTGTTTACATCTATCCCTTGTGTATGCCTTCTACACAGTGACATTTTTCATTTCTCTTGGTGTGTCTCTCCTCATTCCTTTTATCTTGAAAGATAAGGTAGTGCAAACATGTGGGTGAAGAGACCTCCTGGAATATCTCTCCTAAACTCAGCTGGGTAAGATCATAACAAGAAGTAGACCCGCATTTCTCTGATAACTTCCAATTCTCAGCATCGTTTAAATGAGCATATCAGGAATACCAATGCCTCAGGCAAACATCTCATTAGAATTTCTAAAGGGAAATACAAAACATTTCTAGGGCAACAGTTAGTGCCAAGGAGAGACTTCACTAATCATTTACTTACTCAACAAACATTTATCAAAAGCTTGCTGTATGGAAATAGGTGAAAGTAATAATTAAAAAAGACATTTTAATTCATAGTCCCTTCTCTAGAAGAGCTTATTGTGTAGTAAAAATTTCCAATTTGACAGTTTGAAATTATGGGATCACTGAGAAATTCTAACTCCCAAATTCCAATATAGATTCTTGATTGTGATAAGCCCGAGCCCCAACCTTTGTAAGTTTTACCTACTTGGTCATTTTTATAATTCATCTTAACGCAAGTTTTCCTATTTTTCAGATCCCTCCTGAGTCATTCCTGACAATTTTACTAACTGCCAAACCTAATCCTCTAAAGTGATTTGTGTCTACGTGGTTTAAGCTTATTGTCAATCCAAGACATTTTAGTGACCAATAGTGAATAAATATATTCTCAGCAAAAATGTTCCATTTTCTTTACTTAAATAAAATGCTTCTGTTTTAATAATAAAACTGCTAGTATGCTTATCCATAGTTTTTTTTATAATTTCAAAAATTTCCCTTGCATTTAAGGAATGAAAAACGTTCCAATCTTAGTTCATGATTTATTATATTAGGAAGGCTTAAAATACAGACTTTGGTCATAGCAATTATAATGGTTTCTACTTTTTCTTGTTTTAAAAAGGAAGCTTTTAATTGAAATGGAACATACATAAAGACAAATGCACAGAACAAAAATATCTGCTTATTTCTTTGGACTAACTGGTATAGTCATATACAGTCATAGGCTGCGTTAAATATGTAAGGCGATATCACTTTTTCAAAAACCTAAAGGTTTTAAATTTTGGATTCTTTCCCCTGCTTTCCTTTCTTTGGAAGCAAATGTTAGAATAAAATAACCACAGTTTCCCTAAATTTAAGGCATATATATATATATATTTTGGAGGGAGATTTAAAAGCACTCTTGAACTCTACTTTATGAAGGAACGTAAGGCCTATACATAGACATATTTACATTGGCAGGGAGGAACAATCCTGGTTCTTGTGAACATTGTTCTTTTTCAAATTTTCCTCCAGAGGATATGCCACTATGCCAAAATGTCAAGAAACTAATGGTAATAGGTAATGATGATTTATCCTTTTTTGCACATCTTTAGAAATAGACATCCTCTTCGAAAGCTGATCTTTCCATTCATTAACAGATTGTTTTACCTACTAGATGCAAGAATAATAATGAAAGAGTTGTGACGTATTCAGTAATACATTCAGTCATACTCACCATTAAACATCAATTTATTTATTAATCTATGTATAAATACTTAACGTAGTTGACTCATTTAGATGTATAAGAATTTTCAAGTGCAAGTTCAAATTATTTAGACTATAAAGTTTGTAAGGACACAGTATAGTGTAGCCCAAAAAACACTAAAGTTGCCATCAGGAGACATTTTCTGAATTATATCCTACCACTAGTAGCTGGGTGGCTTTTGGCAGATTATTTTAGCTCTAAAGGCCTTGGTTTCCTTATCTCTTCAATTTCTACCATTTCTAACATTCACTGATTCCTTATGGCTGAGAGCCTGTATAGAGACAAATGATCTGGTTTGAATGAATTCAGTACTTTTAAAGACTACCTAACTGGCATGCTTAACCTTATCCTTCTAGTTTCTTTCATGAGTTTAATGTTTTTTGCTTTGTTTTTCATAGTATCACCTCTTCTGATTGTTTAATTGCTTTCTATAATTCGACGTAGATGCTTGATTTCATATTTTGATTCAGGACGGGTACAAAATACTGATAGAAGTAGCAAAGATGAGCATAGAAATCCGTGAGCAGGATTGTGTACCGGAAGTAGGGCACTGAAAAGATAATTTAACTTGCTGTATCCTTTTTTTTTTTTTTATCTCTTTACCACCATGTAAAGCAATTAGTCTGTCACAGGGCCATGCTAAGCATTCAGTTACTTATTCAGATACTTAGGATTACTATTTACCCAACTAAAATCTGAATTTTCTCCTCATCTTTTCCCTAAAATTGCTTTTATTAAGACTTCTTAAATACCATATTGAATTATCACTTTTTGCTCCTTATTTTTTTTGAGCTATGCTTGATATTTACACTCCCTTGAGTCCCCCTCCCCTTGAACATTTGAAATCTCTTTCTTCTCTCTCTTCTCTGGCCAATGAGATTCAGAATTCTTTGTTGGCTTACCTTCCTCTGCCTACACACTCAATATTGACCTACTCCATAGCTCTTTTCTGGGATCTCTCTGACTCCACTCACTCGAGTGAGTTTATGATTTCAATACGAGGCCCTCCAAATACCTATCTCTAATTTTCAACTCTCTCCCAGGTCCAGATTCCTATTTCTAACAGCAGCCTACTCCATTTAGATCTCCTATAAGACCCTCAAATTCAACATGAACAGAAGTAAAATTTAATTCTCTCTCCCCCATCCGCCCAAATGCTCTTTCTTCTTTAATGTTTATTTTCAATACTAGCATGCGGTCCAGGCAGTCATCTAAGAGAGAAACCTGAGACCCATGTTATTCTTTATTTCCCATGGTTTCTTAGTTATGAAAGCAGACTCTCGAGTCCTTGCTTGAGTTTGAATCCCAGCTCAACAAGTCCTCTACTTACCATGGGTGTGACCTTGGGGAAGATATTTGACTGCTCAGTGCCTTAGTTTCTTCATCTGTAAAATGGGGATAATTGAATGAACATGTTGGGGTTGTTCTGAGCATTAAACGTGTTATGCGTAAAGTTCTTAGAATGTTATCTGGCAAAGAGTGAGCACTCAATAAATGTTCGCTCCTATTGTCATCATTATCACCATTATTATTCCTTTCAGGTGGTACTTCCTGACTCACTGCTCTTGTCTTCTTCTGGGACTTCACGATCTCCACTTTGTACTGTCGAGCTATGGGCTCCTCCGTGTTATCTCTCCTTCACTCATTCCTTGACTTAATATATGCTTTGCTCTGCCACTTGAGTGATCCTACAGACTTTAAAAAAAATCTATCCTATATTCTTTTATTTTTTTGTGTGTTTCTCTACTTGACTGATATTTGTAAGGGCAATGATATTACCTTATACAACTTTCTATTTCCAGTGCTTAGCACAGAGCTAAAACTTAAATCTTTGTTAAGCAAAATAATGAAAGAATGTTAGTTTATTTAGAACTATCATGGAATGCAAGGCTTAAAATTTCATGGTCATCACAATATATTTACTAAATAGAGTCCTGAACAGACCAAAAGAAAAAAAAAAATAGTAAATGGTGCTATTCCTCTGCGTATATTTAAACACATAAATAGTAAAACTTTCATGAGCATAGATGAGCAGGGGTGAGCCTTAATACCTAAAATAATGTCTAAGTTTAAACTACCAACTCCATTGAGGAGAATCTTACACAGGTTGTTGCAGGAAGTTTCACGTCTAATTTAACACTTTTCTGTCTAAATACACCACCTCTGGTTAATCTGTTACCTTTGCACGAGGCCAATTAGAAGCCACTTTTTAATGTTTTCTTAGAGAATTAAGAATCCATGATAGGCCCTCTCTAACTAACCCTGCCAGGGAATCCAAGAACTTTAGTGACTGTTGAGCCCAGCATTAGGTGACAGACAAACATTTGACACCTCCCTCTTTGCCAGAGTAACCACAACAACACAGCAGGCTCTCCCATTAGATAAGGTACAAGTTAAAACCTCCAATCCACGTTTTATTCTGGCTGGTCAGCATCTAATTGACTGTTAAGCTTTTGAAAAAACAAAAGTGGTGAAAGCTTTGCATCTATAACAAGATATTTTGAAAAGACTGGGATTCAAGAATAATAATTTCTTCTGAGTTTGTTCTTTGGATATATTCTGGCTATGCCAATGGACTCATTAATCAGTGGAAGCATCAAATTCAAATAATTCTGGGAAAAATTGTCAGTTTATTCAATAATAATTTACTTCACTTCAAATTTGGACATGACCATAAAATTATACTCAGAGCAACAATCCTGAAAATTGACTAAATGATGGGTTTTATTGGGCTTGACAATTAATTAGGGCCTTCTGAACACAGAATCGTATATTTTGCTTTGGTGGTGAGTTACTGCTTGAGATTGAAAAGTCAGTTTTCCATGGATTTAGAAGTCAAGGACATTTACTTCTAAATGAATAAGGATTTATGCATAACTTTCTTAATTATAAATACTAGTTTGAGATTATAATACCCATTCTGTATATTACTCAAATGGGAAATAATTATTATGTCTTCTGAAATCATTTAAATTTTTATCCTTAAGTTTCTATATTAGAATTTGTTCTTGCTTATGCTTTGGTTTCTCATTAAATTATATGCTTCTGAATTGAGAAACTGCCTCTGGTATGTCTTTGTATTTATTTCCACAATGCTTTTAATATATTGGATATACAAAAAAAAATCAAAGCTTCCATTTAGGTATATAAATTTACCATTTATAAACCATTAATCCTCAAAGCAACCCTATGAAATGATTACTATTATGCATATTTTATAAATAAAAAATCAGAGGTTCAGAGAGTTTAAAGAACTCTCACCCAATTTCACCTGGGTAGAAAATGCAGAGGGTAAATTTAAGCCCATGACTCTGTCCACCACGCTGTGCTGCATTACATATTGATTATTACTAAAGGCAGACACTTAAAAAACAGTGTATAAATCCTGGAAAAAAAATCTTTGGTTAAAAGTTACTCAGCTGGGGGCCAGCCCGGTGGCATAGGGGTTAAGTTCACACATTCTGCTTTGGCTGCCCCAGGGTTCACCAGATTGGATCCTGGGCGTGGATTTAGTCACCACTCATCAAGCCATGCTGAGGGGGTCCCACATAGAAGAACTAGAAGGACCTACAACTAAGATATACAACTATGTACTGGGGCTTTGGGGAGAAAAAAGAAAAAGAGGAAGATTGGCAGCATATGTTAGCTCAGGGCCAATCTTTCTCAAAAATAAATAAATAAGTTAGCTGAATAATTGAAAAAAACTCCCTGGATGTTATGACTTATGTTTTCTCTACCATAAGATGACCTGTCACCTCAGTGGATGAGAGAGAGAAATGATCCTATACAAAGCATGGCTGGGCTCAAAGACTACTGTAGGCCAGATATTCCAATTAATGTTGAAGTGGTCATGAAACAATTAGATTTAATTTGACAGAGAAGACTACT
Organism: Diceros bicornis minor; assembly: GCF_020826845.1. NCBI lineage: Eukaryota > Metazoa > Chordata > Mammalia > Perissodactyla > Rhinocerotidae > Diceros > Diceros bicornis. The sequence continues at coordinate 35,318,444 of NC_080764.1, read as the reverse complement.
TAAGAGTTCTGATCTTGTACATGGTGAAAAAGCGGTAGGTGGTAGGTCAATGAAAGTACTCCTTCACGTAGGCTGTCATGTCTTAGTTCTTGGTGGGTTAATTAGGATCCTGTTCAGCAGCTGGGATGCAGGGACAGAATCTCTCTCTCAAATCTCCAAAAACCACCTCAATGAGAGGACACAGATAAGGCTGGGCAGGGGTAAGGCACTAACCAACTTGGATTCATATCGGGGCCCCAATTCCAGTGGGGACAATGAACTGCAAATCAGCATCTCCCACTGAAGTGCATTCATATCTCATGGGCACATACACTAAGATCTGTGTAGGAATGTGGCAATCAAGGTGCTTATAGTGATTGGTTCCGGGACATGCACATATATCAAGCCAGGACACAAACATTTACTTCCAGACTTCTTTCTTTAAACCATGGAGGGAGAAACTATGGTATTGTGAGCTAGGGTAATGTAAGCTAAAGTTTCTGTGGGTCACCATGTCAACCACCTTGAGAATAAAACCAACATAGAGAAAAGCTGATGGATGAGAGGAAGCAAAAGAGATGGAAAGAAAAAAGATATGGGAAGTGAAGGGAAGGGAAGACAAAAAGAAAAAGAGACCCCGAGTTTTCTTACATTGTTTGAGCACCACGTTCTGGATGTTCCTGATCTGCTTCTGGAGTATTCAATTTCAAAACCTATTTGTTTTGTTTTTCACTTAAGGTAATTTGGTTTTGCAAGGTAGTGTCCTCATTCAATGAAGAGCAAGATTGGGGTAGTCACTTCCTGTGTTTAATTACAAAATGGGGATATTAATTAATTAAATAATAAATAGCCTCATATGACTGTTATAAATGTTGAATAATATAATACATGTGAAAGGGAGACGTGGTTACTAATTATTATTATCATTTTTAAGAGTTACCTGTGTATTTTGTATTTTATGGACACACTTAAAAATACATGTCTAACGTTGGAAAAGGAGAAAATTGTCATTATTTACAGATGGTAGGATTATTTATTTAGAAAAATCCCAAAAATACAGAAAAACTTTTATGAATAATATGAGGTTTTAGGCAAAAAGCTGGATATAGGATTAATGAATAAAACTCCTTTGTGTTTCCAGTGTGTGTACCAGCAAAACAACTGGAACTGTAATTAACTAGAACATACTACTTGCAATATTTTCAGACAGTATCAAGCACCTAGCGGAATCTGGCATATAGTATGCAGGACCTCTGCAGAGAAAAATTTAAAATCTTGTTAATTGATATGAAAGAAGACAAATAACGTGAAGATGATGTTCGGTTCCCCCCAAATGACCTATTAATTAAAAACGATTCTAATCAAGATACCGACAGGATTTTTCACGGAATTTGATAAAATTTGTGTTAGAATAAGTGCCCAAGATCAGCTAGGAGATTTCTAAGGAAGATCAGGAAATGAAGACTTGCATCTCTAATGTCAGAACTTAGGACGAAACTACAGTAAATAAGACAATGTGGCATTGGTTTAAGGAAAGAAAAAAATGACCGAGAGAATTCTCAGTAGGATAGAATTAGTGGCTGTGTACTGTGTACCTTTAGCTAAGTAGGAACTGTGCTTTTCAGGTTTCCACACTTTTGCTTGGAATGACATTCAAAACCTTCATTCACTATAATGGTTCAAGGACTGATTCACATTCCCTCCAATAATCTTTTCCCGATCACCTTAACCCAAAGTGGACCCTACCTTCTCTGTACCTCTGTGATACATCCTCACCTATTCTTTAAAAGAACAGCCCTTCTGTAGAAGGGTTAGCATGGTGCCTTATTTCTAGCAAGTAATAACAAGTTTCCAAGGGGAAAAAATCCAAACACAGTGTAGAAAGCAACTTACTCTTAGACCAGTGGCCTTAAAAATGAGCCATTGTTTTTGTTGGGCAGATTGTAAGTTCTACTGAGGACATGTTGAAGGAATACCACAATATTTGACCTTCAATTTAAGTGAATAACCACAAAAATTTACCATTTCAAGGTTGCTGCCAATTGAATATTTTATTAACATGACATTTTAATATATAGAATAGAACTTCTCAAACTTTCCTCAAGATATTAATAGGCACTTTTAGGAAGAAAAAAAGAAAAAAAAAAGAGAAAGGAAAAAGTAAATCTGGATATATTTGGCAAATGCTGTCAAATATTAACTACCCTTTGACTACTAACAATGATAACTAGCATACAAAATTGTCTGAAAAAGTTGGAAGTAATTCCTAATTTTGTTTAAGCTAGTCTTTTTCATACTTGTTTGTACACAGAATACATTTTTCTTGCAAAATTCTTAAATTCCATAGCATTTCTAGTAGAAAATTTTTATGATGCTCTCTCAATCTTCTTAAAATTTGGTTCAATTTTTTGAATAAATAATTCTTATGGTTCAAAAATCAGAACAATGCAATATATATACTTTATATATATTATATAATATACTTTACCTTATATTTTTCTTCTATCCCTGCCCTTGCCCACCACTCTCACAATTAGCCACTTTTTTAGATCCTCATGTATGTGGTTCCTTCTTCAAACACAAGGAAATTAAAATATAGATATATACTTTATTTATCCCTTTTTCATAAACAAAAATTACTACAATATGTACATTGTTCTATCCTTATTTGTTTTGCTTAAAAATATATCATGGACTTCTTTCTACATTAATACATAAAGGGCTTCTTTATGCTTTTTTACAGCTGCATAATGTTCCATTGAGTGGATGCATTGTGGCTTATTTCATCAGTTCTCTAAATTTGGAATCATAGATTGTTTGAAAACTTTTGCCACAAAATACCACAAGGAATAAACTTGAATTGTATGTCATTTCGTAGGTGTGCTAGCATATCTGTAGGATAAATTCCAAAGATTTGTAGGTGAAAGAGTGAATAGATTTGCAGTTCCGTGAGCTATTATCAACTTGCTCTCCATAAGTAACCCCATTCTCCACTTCCACAGCTCGCTTGCTGTAGCCTTGGCAACAGAACGTGTTTTCAAACTTTGAATTTTGCTAATGTTATAGTTAGAAAATGATCATTTAATTTATATTTTCTCTTACTGTATTTGAGATGGAGAATAATTTAATATGTTTAAGGACGACTTGTATTTATTTTTCTGGGAAATATGAATTCATGTCCTTTGCCTATTTTCTTTCAGGCAAAGGACCCTTTGTGGATGATGTGAGTTCCAATTATTCTTCCTGCTTGCCATGTATTTTCTGGTTTTGCTTCTGATAATTTTGCCATGCAGACATTCCTGATATTTATGTACTTAAAAATTTTTCAATTTTTTGGTCATTCTTTGTTTATGAATTTTTGATCTGGAAGATTGTATTTTTTTAATGATCACAAGATTCCATTCCATATACTCTTCTTAAAATATGACTGAATTCGTCAGTCATAGAGCTGTCATAACAAAGTGCCGCAGGCTTGATGTCTTACACAGAAATTTATTGTCTGACAATTCTGGAGGCTGGAAGTCCAAGACCAAGGAGTCTGCATGGTTGATATTTTCTGAAGTCTTGCTCCTTGGCTTGTAGATGACAATCTTCTTCCTTTGTCTTCTCATGGTCTTTTCTCTGTGTGTCTTTGTCCTAATCATTTTTTATAAGGAGATCATTTATATTGGATTAGAGTCCACCCTACCCTAATGACCTCATTTAATCTTAATTACCTCTTTAAAGGTTCTGTCTCCAAATATAGCCACATTCTGAGGTACTGCGGATTAGTGAATTTTAGGGGAACACGGTTCAGCTCATAACAGTGACTTTGACATTCTTGCCCCTGAGAAGTGAAATCTATATTTTGTCCCTTTAACTCTTGATGGGTCTTTGACTACTTCAACGAGCAGAATATGGCAGAGGTGATACTATGTGACTTCCAAGGCTAGATCTTGAAAAAGAGATAGATCCCTCTTGACCTATTCATTTTGGAAAGCTAGCTCTGTGGATGTCAGCCAATATGCTGTGAAGAAGCCCAAATTACCTCCTGAGAGGCCCAAGGAGAGGAACTGAGGCCCCCAGACAACAGTTAGCATCAACCCCAGACATGAGAGTAAAGAAGCCTTTGGATGATCCCAGCCCCTAGCCTTCACGTTTTTGAGCCATGGCTCTGGACATCATGAAGCCTTCTCTGCTGTGCCCTGTCTGAATTTCTCACCCCCAGAGACCAAGAGTGCAACAAATGATTGTTTTATATCCCTAAGTTTTGAGTAATTGTTATACAGCTTTAATAGCTACAGCATTGATCCTAGAAAGTTCTTCCCCACTCCAAGAGTATAAACAAGTTCACCTACAATTTCTTCTAGTTTCATTTTTAGCATCTGAGAACTGAAACTCCTTTGGAATTTGTTCTGACCTAAAGTGTGTAATATGGATCAAAATTTATCTTTTTCCAGATGACTACTTTGTTGTTCCAACACTATGAATTAAAAAGTTCATTTGCACATGATTTAAGACATAGTGTTCGTTATACAATAAATGTAACGGGTGAAATTGGGTGACTTTTTGACTTTCAACTCTGTTCTTTTGGTCTATCTTGCTATTCATGTTCTAATATTACACTGTTTTGATTTTCAAACTTTATATTATGTTTGCTATTTTACTTGTAGTTAGGGCTATTCCTTCTACATTGTTTTATTTAGAGTTATATTGGCTATTATTGCTTGTTTATTTTTCTTATTGAACTTTAGAATCAATATATCTATTTCTTCTGGAGTAGAGAATAAAATAAAATCTGTAAGAATCCTCATTGTAATTACATTGAATTTCTTAATTTTATCTTTCCTGTTGATATGGTACATAGGGTCTTCTCTTCCATTATGTCTTTTAACTAGTTCTTGTCATTTATGATAACTACATTTCTCTGTATTATTTTAAAATCACTACCTTACTGAATTACCTTATTTTCGGTTGAATGTTTTAAGTATTCCAGCTAAACAATAATTACATGTACAAATATTGAAAACTTTATTTTTATTTCACATACCTCTCTTTTTTCCCCTAATTTATTTTCGCTGGCTAATACCTCCAGAAAATGTAAAATATAGAGTTGTAATAGTGACATCCTTATCTTCCTATTAACTTTGACAAGAATGCCACCAGTATGATTTTTCCATTAAATCTGATACTGGCTTTTAAGCCGATATAGATATAAAATACAAATTTTATTTGTTGTACAATTTCTATATTGTCAAGTTACATAGCAGCAATTCCATTGTGTCACTCTAATCTCCCCCCCTTTTGTTCTTAGATCTGCAGTTAAGTATAGTCAATGCTCACAGCCTATCTTTTTGCTGATGTTTGAATGGAATTAATCCTCTAGCGCACTCCTCGAGAACAGTTTATATGCACACTATTGTCTGAGTACCCTCAGGTGCAAAACCATTTGTCTTTAGTCTTTATACCAGCAGGAGAGCTTGAGGGAATTTGAAGTTTTATGTGGAATGTTGTTGTGTAAAAGTCTGATGCCAGCTTTATTTTCTTTCTCATATATGTGACATAATCTTTTTGGCCTGAGTTTTTAAATTCTGGAAGCCCAATAATGTTACAGAGATGTCTTATGGTTCTGAATGAAGTTTCCTTGGCATATAATGTGGATTTTCAATATATGAAAACAATATAGTTCTATTTCAGAACATTTTCTTTAATTACATATTTAATTTTTGTTTGGTTTCATTTTCTTATTCAGGAATATCAATTATATGTATGGTGAATCACCTTTTCCTGTCTTTTATGTCTTTTATGTATATATATGTATATGTCTATATATACACACACACACATACTTAGATGGTTTCTTTATATAGATATGGTTTCTTAAGTGTCTACTTTCCTTTTTCTTCCTGTAATTTCAGCCTTTATTTCTGAAGTTTCCCCTTTCTCTTTCTCCTGTTGTGTGCTTGTCACCTACTGCAGCCTGTACAACTGTTCTGAATTCTTGTATTTCTGGTCTTTCATTACTACGTTAAAGTATTTTTTGTTGTGGGTGGTAGTGTTCATGTTGTAACGTGGGGTTATAATTTCCGAATAATTTGCAGCAATTCTTTTTCCAGTAAATTTTATTCTAGTAAGTTTTTCTCATATTTATGACAGTTTTGTAACTCTTTAATTTTATCTTATAACATTGTATGAAAAAATTTTATTAAAAATATTTATATTTAGGGGCCGGCCCTGTGGCTTAGCAGTTAAGTGTGTGCGCTCCACTATTGACAGCCGGGGTTCAGATCTCGCGTACGCACCCACACACCACTTGTCGGGCCATGCTGAGGCGGCATCCCACATACAGCAACTAGAAGGAAGTGCAACTATAACATACAACTATCTACTGGGGCTTTGGGGAAAAAAAGAGGAGGATTAGCAATAGCTCAGGGCCAGTCTTCCTCAGCAAAAAGAGGGGGATTGGCATGGATGTTAGCTCAGGGCTGATCTTCCTCGTAAAATAAAAAATACTTATATTTAAGAGAGAAGGTTTTCCTTGGATACACTATTAGCAGATAACTCCTATGTGTGTGTATGGTGGAGGCTAGGGGCGAGAAAAGGGCCAGGATAACTTCCAAATTTACAGTCCTGGCTCCTTGTCTCTCTAGGTACGTAGGATTCTGTAACATATTTAAATTCTCTGGTCTTTATATAACTGTGCTTATTTCACTGGCTTGCTGTGAAGAAAAAGTCAAGCACAATTCTGTTGTATAATGAACATGCAGCATATGGAAATTCTTGTTTTAGTTTTTCTCTGAACTGATTTGACTGTGCTATAAAAGTTAGAAAATGGTTGGCTTCTATTGTAGCTTACATTTAAACACAGAAAGCAACTAAATGTTGAAGTATGAGTAGCCGAAACCTTGCCTCGATAATTCTGTGTACTTTTTTTGAAATCAACCTCATTGTCTTGGACGGAAAGCAGATACCAGCTTTGGCCTGCTCCATAAGGAGACTCTTTGATAATTGTTAATCATCTTAGTGAATGGAAACTCACAGATGCTGGAAGAGGGATGGATGAATACGTCTTAAAAATATCAATCCTCGTCACAGCACAAACAAGACCCTTGGCTTTAAGTACTGCAAGATTCTTTTGAATTTGAGTACACTTTCAGGGAGTATTTATTGATCATGTGCTGCATTTTTCTATGACAATCCAGAGGAAAATATTAGTACAGTTATCATGAGATTAAAAATTATAAGTTGTTGACTGAAGTATGAAGTAATTAATCATTCAAATGTATCCCCTTCAGGTAAAAAGATATTTGTATACATTTAATAAATAAAAGAAGGTGTTTTTATATTTGACATTAGAATGGTTTAGTTAAACCCATAAAAATAAATATAAATTAATTGAAACTACCTAAATCTTTAAAATACATGCAAAAATAAAATTAGCACGTATACTACAGTGAAAAAGTTATTATTTATTGCAAAATAGATTTCTAAATTAAAAAATGTATCTAAGTTCATCCTGGTTCATGTATATAACTATGTGAAATTATTTTATGTACCTGTGTACTTCTTCATGGGGAATTATGTCATCTTGATACATTAAGAAACAAGATTTTTTTTGATAAACTTTAATAATAATCTATGTACACACTTCAGATTATTTTAGGAAATATCTTCCAGTGTACACTTTAGAAAACTTGGATAATTTATGAAATAGAGTTTGGCAACTCAAAAGAGAGAGAGAGCCAAAAATTTATGTGCTATGGCTACTGTATTTCAGCAACTTGCTTAAGAAACAGCTATTTTATTTAAATAATTTTAAAAAAGAAAAACTGAAGAGTAGCTTTAAAAAAATCTAAATTCGCTGTCATTTGTTGGAAACTGAAATATTCATAAGTGCTTATCTAAACATAAATGGATTTATTTTTACCCTTTGGAACTGAAGCTAAAAGTTTGGTGAATATGAACTTCCTCTTCAAAGATTTACAATTCTTCGTTTTTTTTTTTTCCATGGGAACAGAAATGCTGAAATATCATTTTCCCTTTAAGAGTATAGTATTTGTGTTTCAGAGCCAAACCAAACTAAAGCCATCTGGAAACCTGCCATTCCTCACCTTCCAATTTATTCACTGAGTGGAGATGATGACCCACAGCTCTTATTGTTTTGGCACTTAAGTTCACCGCAACCACTGTTGAATGAGTGCCATTCATTTGCCATGTGATTTTTGTTTGTCTTTATGATTTTCAGTTTGTTTCCTATAAGTCTATCTCCTGATCCAACAATACTGTACGTTCTTAACGATGTATAATTTTTTTTTAATTCACCTCAATTCCTAGTGTGGTGCCAGCCACACAATATACGTTAAGAGTTATCTGTGAATTTGATAGAAACTGATGACCTATAAGACTTAAAAGATTTTACCTTCCAAATCTAATAAAGAGTATTTTAAAATATTCTATTTTCAAATTCTTATTGCATATGGGTGAAACTACATAGCACATTATTGCAAAGATCTCCTGTGTTCTTGTGGTACGTGTTTTCCCTCTGTTGTCCTTATTAGTCTAGTCCTAGACACCCAAGAGATAATGATTAGTGAAAAAGATAGCGGTTCTTCCTTCATGGAGGTCCAGCCACTTAGAAATGATAGACTAAAAAAGTTGTCAAGTAAATAAAAGAGTTAAAAATTGTGATAAATGCTATTAAGGAATAAATTGGGTACGGAGATTGAAGTAACAGGAAGCTCTACTTCTGATTGGGTAGTCAGGGACTTCTTCTCTGAGGAGGAAATTTGAAGGGGAGAGAGGAAGAATGAGGAGTCCGCCATATGAATAGCTCGACTCAGTCTGAAGTCACCATCAAGATTTTCTTGCAATATGTTATTATGTAGCTTTTCTCACGGCTTCTGTATTTTTTATGTTTTTGAAGTGTCTTTCCTTCATCTTTTCCATCTCTGTTAGGTTTTGTTAATAAAACTTATTAACCTTGTTAGGAACAAGCTCTTGTTTCTACTTTGACTTCCCTTTCAAACTTTTCTTTCAGCTCATATCTCTTATGAACTTTCTATCCAGCCCTCAAATCCTTGAATTTTTAATAGACTTTTCTGATACTATTGCATTGCTCTTTATTATATATTTGTCTGCGTCAGGATAGCTTCTATAGCAGCTGACACCACCCTAGGAAGATATGTTGAGCTGCACGTTACGGGGACTATCATGCCATTCAGCATTTATGAATTTATTTCTTAAAGCTCTTAATCTCACAAGTGCAAGTGCATTATGTAAGGTTGGGTTCCGCCAGCAAAAGAGACTGGGATGGATATTTGCGTGTTGGTAATTTGGTGAAGAGTCCTCTCAGGATCAACCCCTGTGAAGGAGGGAGGAAGGAATGGGCAAAGGGAGGAGTGTAACTGCAATAGTGTTGTAACGAGTGTCTCAGTTCACAGGATGCTCTGGAGCTGGTATGGCTCTTCAGAATTGTCCTTCCTTGAGATAAGAGACCCAATGTTTAAATGTCCTTATTGATCACTCATTTGATGTAGACTGGGAGGCATAACCTGGTATGTGGCTCCCTCTAGCAGAAGCCATTTTTCAGAGAGCTACTTCAATTGGGACCTGTCAACTACCAACATCTTCAGCCTCAGATGGAATGAGTACCTCCATTCTGAAGGGGGGTTCAGAGCTGAAAACCACAGCACAGGACAAGAGAAAGAACATAGACTATTTCCCCAGCCACACACTTCTTTAACAAGGGAAGTTATAGATTGCGGCCAAATCTCACTATATATTTTTACATATATTAATAAATAGTAAACAATTTTCTGCAAGGATATCCTTTTTCTTTTCTTTACAGATTACTGACAATTGCAAGGAGAACCACATAAATAAACAATCACAGTTTGCAATATTTACATACACATCTCAAATATTGAAAAAATTATCAAATTTATGGAAGATAACATAACTCAATTGTAAATTTGAACCAATAAATGCGTAAAGAACTCAACACCCAACAAAGAGCAAATGTACATTCTTTTAAAGAATGCATGGGACATACACAAAAATTGATCAAATAAATATTAAATAAATTTCAAGGAATTAACATCCTGCAGAAAATGTTGTCTAACCATAATGCAATAAAATGTCTAGCTTAAAAAAATCCCGTATATCTGGAAGCTCAAAAGCATATTATCAAATGACCCATGAGTTAAAAAGGACAAGGGCAATGGTGAAATGCTTGGAATTAAACCACAAAAAAACAAAAACAAAAACAAAAAACACCAAAGTTTGAGAAATGCTGCAAAATAGTACATATAGGGAAGCAATAGTTACAAATACAAATATCAGAAAAAAAGAGAATATTTTAAAATAAATGGATTAAGAGTTCAACTGAGCTTGAACAAAGGCGACAAACTAAAGCAAGAAAAGCAAATTATAAAGACAGAGAAAGGAATGAATAATCTAGAGAGCAGTGATAACAAATAAGAGAAGAGTAAGAAAACCAAAAACTGTTTTTTAAAAGATTAGCAAAATAGAAATTTGTTAATACTGATCGTGAAAAAAGAGATTGCAATTAATTAAAATACAGAATAAAAAAAGAACTACTGACACAACAGATATTTAAAAATGATAAATGTTAAATTTAAAAATAATAAATCTGAAAAACCATGCACCAGAAATTTGAAAAATATGATGAAATAAACAACATTCTGGAAAGTACTAAAAATTTTAAAAAGTAAGCCATTAACCATTAAGGAACGTCCCAGCAACAAATTGTTTCATAGGCATATTGTATCCAATTCCAAGAAACAGTAAATTCTTTTCTTCTACAAGTTTTTCCAGGGTATATAAACATAAAGAAATCTGCTTTGTCCATTTTGTGATGCTAATATTATCTCAATTCCAAAACAAGATATAGACAGCATAAAAAAGGGAAAATTACAGGTCTACTTCAGTTGTGAATATAGATTCAACAATTCTAAATAAAAACTAAAGTCAATAGTTATTAAAAAACAATATATGAAAATTAAAAGGTTGATTACAGCAAGGCAAGGATGGTTGGACATTAGAAAAATCTATTAAGGCTAAGCTAAGGAGTATGGATTTTACCTTCCTGGTCTCAGAGAAATGTTAAACTTTTTGTAGTTTAAGCAAGGGAGTAAAATGTCAAGTTTACCTTCTGAAAAGACCATCTATTAACAATGTTCAATATGAATTGAAGTAGAATAGGATTGCAGGCTTGGAGATCACTGAGGAGACTATTGCACAAATCCAGGAAGTGGTGGCAAGGATTTTAACGGTAGCAGTATCATTGGCTATGGAAGGATGAAAAGGGAAATGAGTAGGATGTATTTTACCATCAAGCTGGGACTCCTTGTGAGTGCAAAGGGGTGTAACTCATATTTAAGCTGGGATAACAGGTGAAATACAGGACCTCCCAGGGCTAACAAAGATCTATTGTCACCATGGATATGAGGGACTTGCAGAAAACAGAATATGCAGGATTAACTAGTAATTAATTGTGAGAGGTGAGTGGAAGGAAGGAGTAAATAACGACTCCCAGATTTCTGACATGGATCATAGGTAAATAGAGTAAATAAAGGAGGAAAAGGTTGGGGGTACAAGAGTGAGGTGAGGAAGATAACGAGATTATGCTCAAAGTTGTTGAATTAAAGATGCTTGTGAAATATCCAAGTGGAGAATAAGACGTTTGGATGGGTTTTTCTGATGGAGATCAGAAGAGAAGTCTGGGACAGGAGATATGAACCTGGATTTCTTCAATATAGAGATGGGGGCTCAATCTCTGGGCATAGATGAATCTTTCTAAAAAGTAAATATTATTTTGTGTAGAAAATATATTAGACTTCCCTTTGGTAGAAAGCAAATCATTAAATTATCTGGCAAAGAGCCAAGATTACTAATTCCTGGATGGATGTTTAACCAAAAGTTAAAAACTTATTTTTTGTGTAATTTTTCTTTCTTTACCCTAAGGATTTTATCAAATTCAAAATAAAATGAATATAAAATATTCCTTGATCTTTCTATTTTAAAATAACCCATGTTTATACGGATAAAGATACATTATGAGCTACAAAAATTTGAAAGAAGACATAGTTCTTGACTACTCCATTTGGATTTATTTCTACTACAAGAAAAACATATTAATTTACAACATTTTATTGACCACTTACTTTGTGCCAAGCACTGTTCTATGTGCTTTATTTGAGCAATCTTACTTAAAATTCACAACTTATGGGGGATATTATCAGTGAGATCCTATTATTATCTTTATTTTACAACTTGAGAAAACTGTGGCCCAGAAAGATTAACTTGCTCAAATTTATCCCAGTTAGTTACTTCGTGATGGGGCATCCATAATCAAAACTTTTTGATCATCAAACACACTAGAAAGTAGTCTAGTTTTTCCTTTACATCAAATTATTTTTGCTTTTTTTTTTTTTTTTTTTACATAACCTTAGTGATCTTAAAGTTAACTGTTCAACAACATTTTGATTATCCTAATTTTGTCAGTGGAATTGACATACAATCACCCATGATAAAAATCTTGTAATTGGAGTCATATTTAACTCCACCCATTGCCTCTTCCTCTGGATCCAATCCATAGCCAGTGTGTATTGCTTCTACTTCTCTGTAGTCTTGTATACCTTAGTCTCTTCCATTTTATTCCTACTGTCTCCATTATAGGTTACTTTCTCATTGTATTATTTAAACCACTCTAAGAACTTCCTAACTAGCATCCTACTCTTCAATTTGTCTCCAGTTTAATTCATCCCTCACCTTGCTTCCAGGTAAATCTTCATTAAGCACAGCAATGATCACATGATTCATAATATCAAAACTCTTCTAAGACTCTATCTTGCATAGTGAATTATATCCTTATCTCTTGAGTATGACATTCAAGGCCCTCCATAATGTATCCTATTTATTTTATAGCCAATGGAGACAGCTTTTACTAGTTCCCAAGAATGAATGTTAAATTTTCAGAAATTTTGTGAGCCAACTGTCAAATACAGCCATAAAAAATTAAATTATATAAACTTATAACTAAATATTTTATTAGAAACAAGGGTAATAAATACGCAAAACTCAATACCTCTTTATTTTATTTTATTTTTTTAATTTTTTGTTTATTGCAGTAACATTGGTTTATAACATTGTATAAATTTCAGGTGTACATCATTATACTTCTATTTCTGCATAGATTACATCATGTTCACCACCCAAATACTAATTGCAACCCATCACCACACACTTGTGCCAAATTGTCCCTTTCGCCCTCCTCCCTCCACCTTCCCCTCTGGTAACCAACAATCCAATCTCTGTCTCTATGTGTTTGTTTATTGTTGTTATTATCTACTACTTAATGAGTGAGATCATACGGTATTTGACCTTCTCCCTCTGACTTATTTCACTTTGCATAATACACTTAATGTCCCTCCATGTTGTCACAAATGGCTGGATTTCATTGTTTCTTATGGCTGAGTAATATTCCATGTGTATATATACCACATCTTCTCTATCCATTCGTCCCTTGATGGGCACTTAGGTTGCTTCCAAGTCTTGGCTATTGTGCATAACGCTGCAATGAACACAGGGGTGCATGTACCTTTACGCATTGGTGTTTTCAAGTTCTTTGGATAAATACCCAGCAGTGGAGTAGCTGGATCATATGGTAGTTCTATCCTTAATTTTTTGAGGAATCTCCATACTGTTTTCCATAGTGGCTGTACCAGTTTGCACTCCCACCAGCAGTGTATGAGAGTTCCCTTCTCTCCACATCCTCTCCAACACATGTTGTTTCCTATCTTGTTAATTATAGCCATTCTGACGGGTGTGAGGTGATATCTCATTGTAGTTTTGATTTGCATTTCCCTGATAGTTAGTGATTTTGAACATCTTTTCATGTGTCTGTTGGCCATCTGTATATCTTCTTTGGAGAAATGTCTGTTCAGGTCTTTTGCCCATTTTTTAATTGGGTTGTTAGTTTTTTTTGTTGTTGAGATGCATGAGTTCTTTATATATTTTTGAGACTAAGCCCTTATCAGATGTATGGTTTGCAAATATCTTCTCCCAATTGTTAGGTTGTCTTTTCGTTTTGTTGATGGTTTCCTTTGCTGTGCAGAAGCTTTTTAGTTTGATGTTGTCCCATTGTTTATTTTTTCTATTGTTTCTCTTGCCTGGTCAGACATGGTGTTTGAAAATACGTTGCTAAGACTGATGTCGAAGAGCGTACTGCCTGTGTTTTCTTCTAGAAGTTTCATAGTTTCAGGTCTTACGTTCAAGTCTTTAATCCATTTGGAGTTAATTTTTGTGTATGGTGTAAGGTAAGGGTCTACTTTCATTTTTTTGCATGTGGCTATCCAGTTTTCCCAACACCATTTGTTGAAGAGACTTTCTTTTCTCCATTGTACGTCCTTGGCTCCTTTGTCGAAGATTAGCTGTCCATAGATGTGTGGGTTTATTTCTGGGCTTTTGATTTTATTCCATTGATCTGTGTGTCTGTTTTTGTGCCAGTACCATGCTGTTTTGGTTACTATAGCTTTGTAGTATATTTTGAAATCAGGGAGTGTGATACCTCCAGCTTTGTTCTTTTTTCTCAGGATTCCTTTAGCTATTTGGGGTCTTTTGTTGTTCCATATAAATTTTAGAATTCTTTGTTCTATTTCTGTGAAAAATGTTGTTGGAACTATGATAGGGATTGCATTGAATCTATAGATTGCTTCAGGAAGTATGGACATCTTAACTATGTTAATTCTTCCAGTCCAAGAGCATGGGATATCTTTCCATTTCTTTGTGTCTTCTTCAATTTCTTTCAGCAATGTTTTATAGTTTTTGGTGTACAGATCTTTCACCTCTTTGGTTAAGTTTATTCCTAGGTAATTTATTCTTTTTGTTGCAATTGTAAATGGGATGGTATTCTTAATTTCTCTTTCTGCTACTTCGTTGTTAGTGTATAGAAATGCAATTGATTTTTGTATGTTGATTTTGTATCCTGCAACTTACCGTATTCGTTTATTACTTCTAAAAGTTTTTTGGTGGATTCTTTAGGGTTTTCTATATATAAAATCATGTCATCTGCTAATAGTGAGAGTTTCACTTCTTCCTTTCCAATTTGGATCCCTTTTATTTCTTTTTCTTACCTGATTGCTCTGACTAGGACTTCCAGTACTATGTTAAATAGGAGTGGTGACAGTGGGCATCCTTGTCTGGTTCCTGTTCTTAGAGGGATAGCTTTCAGTTTTTCACCATTGAGGATGATATTAGCTGTGGGTTTCTCATATATGGACTTTATTATGTTGAGGTACTTTCCTTCTATACCCATTTTATTCAGAGTTTTTATCATAAATGGATGCTGTATCTTGTCAAATGCTTTCTCTGCATCTATTAAGATGATCATGTGATTTTTATTCTTCATTTTATTAATGTGGTGTATTATGTTGATTGATTTGCGAATGTTGAACCATCCTGCATACCTGGAATAAATCCCACTTGATCATGGTGTATAATCTTTTTAATGTATTGTTGTATGCGATTTGCTAGTATTTTGTTGAGGATTTTTGCATCAATGTTCATCAGTGATATTGGCCTGTAATTTTCTTTTTTTGTGTTGTCCTTGTCTGGTTTTGGTATCAGGGTAATGTCGGCTTCATAGAATGAGTTAGGGAGCTCCCCTCCTCCTCAATTTTTTGGAAGAGTTTGAGAAGGACAGGTATTAAGTCTTCTTTGAATGTTTTCAATACCTCAATAATTTTACTGTATTTTACAATTACACCATTGAGCTTATTTACATATACTGTATCTGGATGGTGGAAATAATCTACAATGGTATGACACTTTGCATCTCTTCTTAACTCCGCATTCTAGAATGGGACCTTGGTAGATTGAAATCACCATGTGGGAATATTTACACCATGGAGATGGGAAAACACTACAAATCAGGGGTTAAAATGTATTGTTTTGTTGATGTTCTAGAGCCAGGGTCAGCACACTGCAGCTTGTAGACCAGCTGACTGTTTCTGTATTGGAACTCAGCCATGCTCATTCCTGTATGTATTGCCTACAACTGCTTTTGCACTGAAATGGAAAGTGGAGTAGTTTTGACAGAGAAGGTTGGCTCCCAAGCCTAAAATAGTTACTCTCTGGCCCTTCATGAAAATGTTTGCTGACCAGCAATTGCCACTGCAGCAGAAAAGCAGCTGAAGATAATGGGGGAAAAAAATGGGCTTGGCTGTGTTCCTATAAAACTTGATTTGCAAAAGCAGGCGGTGGGCCAGAGTTGGCCCATGGACTGTACTTTGCTGAGACTTGAAAAAGTGATGGATAAACTATTAATAATGCAGTTCAACCTTACACGCATCACGTCTGCAGCCCTCAAATCATGAATATCATAAGAAATTGAGGAAATATTCTCCCAGTATTCAAAAGCAATTATCCGATTTAACAAAGAAGTTGCTCATGTGATTGACGAATGAATCAAAGTCCAGCATACATCTCTATTGTTTTACTTTCATCTTACTAGTTAATGTAAGCAAAAATACCAACCACTACTCACACTGGAACTACACTAGATTGTTAATTGCCACTAGAGTTTGCCTTTGGATAGAAGAGTGCAGCAAAAACTGGTGAAGGCACTCTGCGTGAATCCTTTAGCCATATGGAAATTACAGAAAGAAGTGTTTTGTATTTTATTATCATTTATAGAATTGTGAGTTAAATATCCTTTACACTAGTAAAATTTATTATAAATTCATGTACATTAATATATATGTATATTTATATGCATACTTTCTTTAGAAAGCTGGTTCTTAAACATTTACAACAGACCACTGTATGTAGCTCTATTTCTAGCTTCTCCCCTTCATGTACATACATTCAAATTAAAATGAATATGTACTCTTCCCTGAATGCCCTTTTCATTTTCCCAACTCCCTGTGCCTAGGTCGCTCCTTTCACAAGGAATGACTTCATAATCTAATTCTGCTTATCACTACCCTATACACTCTCCAAGACTTAGCTCTCATGGCACTTTATTAAGAGTTCTTCTCAGGTCACATATGACTCCTTTCTTCCCTACATACCCATAGCATTATTTTGATATTTCTTTCCAACATTTATCAGAGTTCTTTGTGTATCCCCCCGGTGATTCAAAGTTTCCTTGAGAATACATGCTTTATCTCTTCCATTTTTCACTCCTTATGAAATCCAGTCATATGTCCTATACATAGTGTTTAATGCATTGTATTGAATTGAGGTGAAGAAGCACTGTGCAAATAAAATTGCTGGGATATTTTTGTCAACCTTATTTCTGCCACATAAATTCCCTTTAGTAAAACCGATCTATTCATTTTCTCCTAAAACACATCTTTTACATGTATGCCCCTTGTTCATCTTATTTCTCTAACATAGAAGTTCATTGTCTTAGTCTGTTACAGCTGCTATAACACAATGGCACAGACTGGGTAGCTTATAAACAACAGAAATTTATTTCTCACAGTTCTGGAGGCTGGGGAATTCAAAATCAAGGTGTCAGCATGGTTGTATTCTGGTGAGGGCCCTCTTCCTGGTTCATAGCCAGTGCCATCTCACTTTGCCCTTACCTGGGGGAAGGGGCAAGCAAGCTTTCTGAGGTCTCTTTTATAAGAGCACTAATCCCATTCCAGAGAGTGCAGCCTTCATGACCTAACCAGCTCCCAAAGGCCCCGCCTCCTACAACTGTCACCTTGAAGATTAGGATTTCAACACATGAATTTTGGGAGGACAAAAACATTCAGACCACATAGCATTCATCTATTTCTCTTGTCTTATCTGAATCCCAAGTTGAAGACTCAAGTTATTTCCCATCTCAAACAGGAAATATTCCCTGAAAATAAGAGCCAAAGGAGAGTTTCTTTGTCTGAACTTCAGTATGTTTCACTTATCCAGTATTTTTCCTAAATGTTATGTGCAAAAATTTTACCTCCCTAACTGAATGTAGATTTCTTCAAGAAAGGAGTTACGTCCTCCTCATCTTCACAAAGCATGGAGTACTTCCAAAGCACTCAGGATAGGGTCTCGCACTCAGATGCTGAATATAATGTCTCATGAATGAATAAATTTCCCATAAGTTTCTGCATTCCCTAGAGTGCTGAACGGTGCTGAACACATTGTAATCACTCAATAAATAATTGGTGATTGATATGTTAGTGAAACATAAAAACTGAAAGTAGTTGAAAATCAGACATATTTTCTTGAAATGAAATAAAACTATCTTCGATTTCTAAGTATTTTAATGCTTTCAAATGTTGTTTCATCTTTCCATCACAGCCAAATTTTTATGAAATGTCATGAAGCTGTTGTCCGCTCAAATTTATAAGACCCTTAAAAATGCTCTGGCCCCATAGCAATGCCAGGATCTAGAAAATCTGCAGTCATTTATGATTAATGGTGCTCTATGTTTTGTGAGGGATTATTAAAAACAGAAGCCTATGACTTCACTGTTTCTGACAATAATTTTGAACACAGGGTCAGTCCTTCAATTTTAACATTTCTTTGTAAGATTAAAACAAAGTAAAAACAATTGCATTGGGAGCTTCACCCAGATGTGACAAAATGAGAGACACAAGTTTTCAATCTGTTTCTTCCAATGAAATGTCACCTCATTCATAGAATATTGATGATGAGCAAATGTTACTGAAGGGCCAATCTAGTCATCAGAAAAACATAGAGTTCAGGACTCTCAGCATCACATGGTCAATTCATAGAAGATGTTAACCAAAAGACTGAAGAGCAGCGTAAGAGCTCACTCATAACAAACTCAGCTTAATATTTGCATTTCCCTCCAGATGAGTAATTGGAACAAGAGTTATCAGGTTTAAAAAAATCAAAGTATTCAAGATTCTATCAAAAACATAAGCAAATATGGAACGTTTCCTGAAAGAAAAAAGTTGTATAATATGAGGACCATTTTTATTCAATTACTTAAAAATGATAATCATGTGCTTCAGCAAATGAAAAAAATAGGAACAACATAATAGTTTACTTTTCAATGGAAACTCCAGATTCCAGAACACACATGGTTCTCCCTCTGTTATCTTATTATTTACCTATAATTGTCTATAGGTAAATACTTTATCATAGGTTATTTGATTGCAATTTTGATGTTTCTAAAGAGTGTATACTTTTACAAAAATGAATTCAAATCTTCAATACTGCTTACTGGCAAAACTTTATAATCCATAGGAAATAAAAACTAACTTCTTATAAGAATTAGCATAGCCTTCAAAATATACCATTGCACTGAATTCCATCTCTACTAGCATCTTAAAAGCATTCTCTCACTTGTCAGCTGCGTGGTGTGTAACTTTTCCTGCGTTACAAGCACCTCACTGGTTGCTAGGCGACAGTCTGACCTTAAATTTGTATGAAAAATTAAGTGGAAGACCAACGACTGAGTTGTGGTTTTTCTCAGTTTAATATGATTACCCTGGAGTCTGGCAAGGGAAGAAAAAACCAGCTGCTTGATAGGAATTGTCACTTTCCAGTCCTTCAGAAAAACAGCACTAAAAAGGATTTAGTTGGAGCCAGCTTTCAGCCAATCCTTCTTCCTGAAAATGTGATGATGTGAGGATAGACAGGCCTAAGGGATGGAATAATCCAAAAAATTTCTTCCTCACTTTATTACTACAAGTTAACTTCTAGTGTTTTCTTTTTTTTAAAGGTGTCCTCCCCGCTTTAAAGGAGTAAAATGATGTGTCAAAGCTATACAGTTATATTAAACAGTCCTGGGCTGTAAGAACAAAGATCCTACCATGTCATGTTTTCAGTCGTTACTGTAACCCCAATTTCAGATCAAAACAAGAGATATCAGAAGAAAGAGCACCCATTCATAACTATGCAGTTTAAAACCTTCTTTTCTATTAAACTGAACAGGATTTGTGAGTTAGAGGGTGTTGTACACATGCGCTGAAATAAAGCTCTTTGCAGTTAATGTCACAAAGGAAGTGAGTTATAGGTTTTGTAATAAGACACCTTTTTCTTTAAGAAGTAAGAGTTATGGTGTTGCTTTCTACCAAAGAACAAGTAGTCCTCAATTTATGGATTTTTTTGATTGTTGTTTATTTTAATTATTTGACCCATCCTTGCATCCACACCTTCAGTATTTGACCAATCATTTTCAAAATACTGCACATGGTAAATAGATCCGAATGTTCTGGGTATGGATTTCTAAAAATGTTGGTTAAGCACCAAGAACTGGAAAATGCAAATAATTGGCTCAAAAAGATTGCTGCTAGTATTTCTTTTTTCTATTTTTTGAACCAGACAAACTAGAAACAAATAATAGAAATGTAAAATACCTTGCTGTGTTTTAAAAATCCTCCTAGACACATGAAGTGAATCAGCAACATACTTTGTACCCCTCCCCTCACAAAGGAATTCCGGTTTTAAATAAGTGCCTATGCACTCACGGCTTTCATTCATTCACTCCTTCCTACAATGAATGTCTATTGAGCACCAACCATGATGAAGCATTATACTAGGTCCTGAATGTAGCAAGAAAGAAGGCAGTCATAGTTCTCATGAAGCTTAGCGTCTACTGATGTGAAATAGAGCATGAATAAGTACATTAAAAATAATAAAAAATATTAGGAAATGATAAGCTCCCCCATGGAGGTGACTTTTTAGCTGAGATCTGAATAACAACATGGCACCAGTTATGTGACTGTCTGTACAGAAAATTCCAGGCAGAGGATGCAGAGGCCCTGAGGAAATAAGCTTGGTGTGTTTGAGGAACTGAAATAAAGGCACCCACGGCTAGAGCCTAGTGTGAGGTGGCAGAAGAAGTGTGAGAAGAGATCCGACAGGAGAGCAGGGCCAGATCACATTCCAGCTCACAGGCTAGGGCAAGGAGGTTGGATTTTCTTTAGCTGTGATGGAAAGCTGTTAAAAGATTTTAAGGAGGGGAGTAATATGATTTGATTTATGTTTTTAAAAAGATCCCTCCATCTGCTTTGCAGAGAATAGATTATTTATAAGGGAGCAGTAGTGGAGGCAGATTTCTAATCACTCTGTTATTGCTGTAGGGTAGACTATGAGACAACCTTGAAAAGAAGAGGAGTTCGTGTATGTCATGGAGTTCTGATAAAGTTCTCCTAGTTTTGTTTTGTGTTTACTCTTTCATGTGTGCAGTAATCACTGTCTTGCCTCTGCTCCCTGAGATGCTGTTTTCCCTCTGCTCCCTAGTCTTCCATGTCTAGAAGCTGTATCTCCTTCATGAAGTCTTCCTTGATCATGATAGAGTAGATTTTTATTTCCATAAATACATCTTCAATAATAAATCATAACTTATGATAATATATAATAATAATAGCTATAATAATAATTGCTATAATAGCTATAATAATAATATAATAATAATTGGGGCTGAGTCAATGTATCCCAACGACTAAAGCAAAAGATACTGTTCTCATTTACAAATAATAAATTAAAGACTCCAAGGAGTCAATAAATTGACCAGCTGTTAAGTAGTTTCTGGGGTCTGAACCACAGGATTTCGAACAAAAAACTCCTATTTGTTTCACTATACTAAGCTGTCCTTTCAGTGAAGTTTTTATTCTTTTTTGCCAGTTATGGGGATCTTGGTAGATATCAACATAAAAGAAATGAATGCTCTCGTATATGCTTGTAAGTGTAGAAAGTAGGTAAAAGTTATTATTTTAACCAGTGCTAACATGCTCACTCTTACAAACTATGCAATAGAATATGGATATGAAATATCAGAACCTTATTTCAAGGGGCCAGGAAAGAAAGGAACACAGAATGATGATTAACAACATGTAGTTCTGTTCCTGTTCACAGGTACAATGGATACTACATGCTTGATAACATGCAGTGTGTTAGTGCCTTTTCAAACAATAAAAGTCTGTAGATTACAGCCTTACATCCAGTGTTTGAACACAGCGTGGTGCCAGAAAGCTGTCTTGTTCATCATTATCTCCTTATTTTAGAGTACAGGGTGGCCATAGAATTAAACAATTGCCAAAGCAGAACGGATCAGATAACAAACCGATCCTATTTACCAATTTCTCCCTTTCATTACCCCATCCCTTCATGGCCACATAAGACAATAGGGGCATAAGAAAAGAATGATGCACATAAATTATCTATGAAGACTGATTTGGACACACTTCTTGAAGTAAAAGTTCTTGAAAAACCATGTCGATTTCCTTGTTGCACTGTGCCAGGAACGTCTTTCAGGCCAAAGAGAGTAAATTAGGGTACCTTATTTTCTTCTTGGCTGGTTGGATTCTGATTATAATCTTAGCCCATCGAGGTAAATAGAGATTTCTTTTGAATCAATAATTTGAGATTGATTTTCGTAGGAAGGCTAGAAGGAATGTTTATCAATCAGTCCACTTTTAAAATTGAATTGTCTGCTAAGGGGTTAACTTTGGTTTTGTATTGGCACATAATGGGACAATTAATTTAACAATGTCCCATTTCAAAATAGATTTCACTTCAAACAGAGCAAGGTTGAAGAATATAACTACTTTAGCTAGTTTAAAATAAAATTAAAAATATTATACTTCACCTACATAACAAAAGCAGATCTATACTGTAATTAACTTTTAAAAGAATGAAAAAAAAAGTAGATGAAAAATCACGCCCTATTTCAAATTGCAGGATGTAATTTATATTTTCTTAATATTCCGTTTCTATTAATTTCCCACTTTTGCTACTGGAAAGTTATATAACTTAGATTCAGTTAAATAACTTATAGTCAGTTTTCAGAAACACTTATCTGATGTATGAGACCTTATGAGTATTTTGAAACTTGCTGTGTATAATCCAAAAGCTATGTTTTTCCACTGGTATAAAGCTGGGTTCAACATTTGGAAAAACGGGTGGTTATTTTATCAGAACTGACAAATCTCTTTTACATATAATTACTCACAGTCTGTCCTGATTCAATTAAATTCAATAGAACTGTTTTAATATTGTAATGTAGCCACTTTGCCTTATATCACAGTTTGTATTTACTTAATACACACTTTGATTTACAATTGTTGAGCTACTATGGGATTTTAGAAGAGAAATTAAATAAATGCTGCAGTTTTAAAAAACAATAATGTGAAAGATTATATTTCAAAGAAAACCTATTATATTGCCACATGATAAATAGAAACTTCAGTCAGTCATCTAATTGTTTGGACTATATAACCTCAAATACCAAGATATTGAGCAACATTTACATGTTATGAAATATCAATGGAATTTTTATTTTACTTAGATTTTGGGCATCATTTAGAAATAATATTAGATTCAAATTTAGTTAAATATTTTTAAAAACAGCATTATTTAAAGTGAAAAGCACAGCTCTCTCTTCTTGTTTGGATAAAGCAAGGATTCTCAATGGGGGTTGATTTTGTCCCCAAGGGGACATTTGTTAATGGAAACATTTTGGTGGTTGTAAATGGTGCCAAGTTTAAGAAACCCTGGAGTGGAGATGTATTAGAGAAACTTAATACTTGAGAGTACATTAAAGGTGAAATAATAAGAATGTAAGCATCATGAAGTTAGGGGCCGGGTCTATGTGGCTCACAACCATGTCTTGTGTATTGTAGAAACTCAGTAAATATTTGTTGAATAAATAAATATGTTAATAAACAGGTAAAATACAGGCAATTGTTTCCTAAAGACTTGCTCAGTTTTTTTGTATGTAAAAGGACACAAGTAATCATTCTAGTCTATACCAAAACAAGTTAGTTATTATTGCTGTAGGGCAACATATCTTACTTAGTATGGGAAGCATTTTTAGCATTATGTTTATGACATACTTCAGAATGCATGTAAATGAAGATTTGAAATATGTTTCAAAACGCTCGTTCTAGTATAAGGGACACATTAAGATAGATTTGGAAGTACATACATGTAGCCATTTTATTATACTGTGAAATTATTGCCTTTTCTTATGGAAAAATAAAATTTGTGGAAAGGGCCTTTTTGCAATTTTTAGCCATAAAAGATAGAATTTTTATATACCCCGGGCAGTAATATTACTTATAAATTTATACCATGTACCATTTTAACTTAAACTTTTTTTTATTAAGGGGAGTGATCAGAGTTAAAACCATATGCTGTGGCTTTTGCCCTATGGAACGCTCAAATATACTGCAAGAATAATTATTCCTACTTAATGGCGTTACCAAAGAGAACGTGGCGCTGGATGGTAAGACTTATGTAATCTAATGAAAACCCTCTGTAAACTCTCTAAAGGTTTGTCTTAGGAGTTCTGGGTTTTGTGGGTTTTCTCTTATTAAAAGACTAAACAGTAGTTGAAACGTCTAAGAGAATAAATGGATGCTAAGGATTCAAAAACTTTCCTTCTTAGGGGATTCCATCATAAGTATATAATAAAGACTTTGCTCCTTTGGGAAATTAGTGTCTTTATGAGAGAGAGATTTTTTTATTATATTTCTCAAAAATACATCACATTGAATTTTTCTTTATTTGAAAACTAAAACATCAATTTGGATCCCCATCATTTTCTTTTGATTAGCCTCCTATGTGTCTTTCTGCTTACAGTGTTTTTTCCATCTAGCCCATTCTTCAGAAATTTGCCTGTTTTTTCTTTTAAAAAGCACAGATCTGGAGATGCCTGTCCCTAGCCTCAAGATACTTGACCCTCTTTGTAGCATGGCAGAAACGTTCTTTTAAAATCTGCTCCCTACCTTTCTTGCCAACTGTGTTTCCATCGCACGTGTGCTAGTCACACACATCTTTCCCTGTCTCTATAAATGCCATGATCTTTTATGCTTTTATGTTTTTTCTTTTTCTTATCTGGTAATGTCAAGATATCTTTCAAAGAAAGGTATCTTAATTGATTAATCAGTTAATGTCAAAGTGTCTTTCAAGGTACATCTTTAAAAGTCTTTCCTAACTTTTCTTTAACTTCGCTGCTATGTTCCTAAAACAATTTCTACATACCTATATTAAAGGATTTACCACATTGTACTAAAATTAGATGTTTGAGTATTTATTTCCTCATTGGCTGCCACATCTGTGAAAGAAGGGGCATATATTATTAGTCTTTGTATCCTTACTGCTAATACCTGACACTTACGAGTTTTAAAATTCAAATTTTAGAATGGCTAAAATTAAAAAGACTAACCAAACCAAGTCAGTCGAGGCAAGGATGTAGAAGAACTGGAATTCCCTTACACTGCTGGTGGGAATGAAAAAGAGTACAGAAACTTTGGAAAATAGTTTGGCAATTTCTTAAGTAGTTAAGCATATACTTATAAACAAACCAGACATTCCACTCCTAGATAGTTCCTTAAGCATATGTTCATACAAAAACTTGGACATGAATTTTTTTGTACATGAAGCAGCTTTATTTTAATAGCCCCAAACTGTAAACAACCTACATTTCCATCAACAGGTGAATGGGTAAACAAACTGTGGTATATTCACACAATGGAATATTATTTACAGCAATACAAAAGAGTGAACTATGGAGAAACGCAATAATGTGAATGACTCTCAAAATAATTATGCTAAGTGAAAGCAGCCAGACAAAAACAAGTACATGTTATATGGATCAATTTTAATTTGATGTTAAAATGCAGACTCTTGGGGCTGGCCCCGTGGCATAGTGGTTAAGTTCTACACGCTGCATTTCATCGGCTCAGGTTAGCGGGTTCGGATCCCAGGTACTGACCTATAGGACTCGTCAGCCATGCTGTGGTGGCAACCCACATACAAAATAGAGGAAGATTGGCACAGATATTAGCTCAGGGAGAATCTTCCTCAGCAGGGAAAAAAAAAAAAGTAAACTCCTCTACAGTGACAGAAAATAGCCTCGTGGTTGCTGGGGTGGGAGTGGGGTGGGTACTGGAGAGTTGAGAAAAGGGACAGGAGGAAGGATTGCAAAGGGGATTGAGGAAACACTTGAGGGTGATGGATATATTCACTATCTTGATTTTGGTGATGGTTTCATATGTGTAAACATATGAAAAACTTATCAAATGGTATATTTGAAATATGTGCAGTTTGTTCTGAGTCAATTATACCCCCATAAAGTTTTTTTAAAAGGAAAAAACTTAGAAGGTGAAATCATGATGAAAGACATTTGCAAGCAATTTACAAGGTGGATGCTACTGGTTTTCTTAGGGTGTAACTTGATAAGTATATATATTTATTGACATAATTTGACAATATATATTTCCTTTCTTCAAGAACTGACAGAATTATTGATCTGGGTACTATAAAGTCAGACACTATTCTACTCCATTAAAAACATTTATATTCTTCTCTGTTAATAAGACATATGATTACTTAATATCTATATTTACTGTGGTGTAATGGGAAGAAAAATTGAATCATAATTCTCATGATTCTATCAAGGTCACTATGTGGCCCTTGGGCAGGTAATTTAACCTTCATTTTGTAAAATAAAGCTACTGGTGTAGAGTGAATACAGTTCAATACAGTTGAGGCAATTTTTTACAAAAACACTTGAGAAAGATGTAGCCGTGGAAGTGTTAAAAGATAAACTGAGGTGCATTAAAATTTTCAAGAGTTTATTTGAGCAAACATGGATTCGAATCAGGCAGCAGCAGATCAAAAGTGGTTAGGAGCATGCTCCTCCAACAGGAGCTGGGGAAAGGCTTTTATAGATCAGTGTTGGCTTACAAACTCAGGAGCTGCCCAGGTGAAATCTGAAACTGGCCCTCATACAGGGAGAGCGAGGAGAGACTGAAAGAAGAGGCAGGCCTTCCCAGATTGGCAGGTGGCAGGATTAATAAGCAAGGGAACTTACTTACAAGGCTTATCTTGGGTGGCCACAGGATGAATAGATCACCACACCTGCCCACCAGAATCTTAAATGTTTATGTAAAGGCCTTAACTGGGTTTAGTCATGTATACGTTCAGATGGTCTCAACAACGCCTTGCTCTGTCAAGGCTGCATCCTTGAAAATGGCTCCCACTGTGAGAATGGTTGGCATAGCGTACATTCCAAGGACAGGGGAGAAGGTAGGGAACCCATGATTGCCTGGGTCCAGCTCAAGGGTCAACTAGAGGTCATGTCATCTCAATTACCTCCTCTGACAAGCAGGGATGGAAGCAAAGCAAGGAAATCATTTGATTGGCTATAGCTTAAGTGGTTGCCTTATTTGGAAAAGCCTAGTTGGCGGTTTGTGATTGGTTGTTCTTAAATTTTATTTTCTTCAATAGGAGTGCATGAAAGGAACTGGCTCTGGCTTAGGTTTCAGTCTGCTTACATAGGCTACCAAGGCATTAGAGCCACCTCAGTCTAACGACTTCCTTGTTTAATTACTTTAACAGTAAATAATACTCATGGACTCTCAAGCAGTTTAAAATCTAGAAGGGAAACGAGGTCATGCACAGATAATTTTAAAGAAGTGCTAGGTACAAGTGGGGTATACTATCAGCAAGGTAGGAGCCAAAGGCCCTGAGAGGACAGAGAGGTCCCTTCTAACTGGAGACTGTGGAAAGCTTGTGAAGAACATCTCACTGGAGCCATCCCTTGAAGGATGGGTAACCTTCCAATAAGGTGGAATTGTGCTATTGTGGCAACATACAGTCTAAATACTACTGGACCAGACAGAGATGGGAAGAAAAATAATCTAAACAGAGGTGACTTGGCAGCAGTGTACAGAGCAGGTTTGATACAAGGGACTTATTGATGTTGACTGGAGCAGGCTCTTCTTAAAAACACGTAGGAATATGGGATGGTTTGGAAAAGGTTTGAGGGCCTTCAATGTCATCACTAAGAAGTTTGGATTTCTGTTATAGACTCATGTTTCAGAAAGCAAGTTCATGAAACTCTGCACTTAAGCAAAGCCGTGGAATAAACATAAAAAAATCTCTTTTGGAAATTAATTTTACTCTACCTAATCTGGAGAACATTGATACTCCAGACCAAGGTAAAGCACACAACTGAATCATCTGGTTAACGGAGACAGTGATTAAGCTCAGCTTCAGATATGCTGAATTTTGAGGGGCTAGTGGAACAATTAGATACAAACGACCATTGGGCAATTGATACAAAAAATTTTAGATGAAGCCTAAAACTAGAGAGGATACTATGAATGAAATGAATGAAATATGTTTCATTTATTGGCGGCTTGTGATATACAAGGCATTGTTTAAAAATAAAGCCTAACAACTTTATATACCCATTAGCCCATGTAAATTCTCACAATATTCCACTAAGGCACTTTTCAGTCTCTTTAGCTGGTTTTACCTCATGTCACCGACCTCTAAATGTGAAAATACTACAAGGCTGTCTTTGATCCTCTTTTCTCCTCTAACTACACTCATCTTGCACTTGTCTTGAAGCACAGTCTTTACGTTGAAGACACCAACATAAATGTACTGGGCCAGACTTTCCCAGAACTTTGCATGCCTAATAGATATCTTGAATTTAGCATAGCCAAAGGCAAAGTCTTGCCTTTACTTTCCTCATCCACATCTCCTTCTGCTCTTTCATATCTCAGAAAATGGCAGCTCCATCCATCCAGCCACTGAGGCAAGCAAAACAAAACAAAACAAAAAGCTGTCCTATACTTATTTTCCTCCCTCACACTTCACATCTAATCCATAAGTAAATCCAGTAAGCTCTACCTTCAAAATATATCCAGAATTCATCTATTTCTCACCACTTTTACTGCTACTACCCTAGTATAAATCAACATCATGTCTCACCCAGATTGATAGAATTATTCCCTGAATGGTCTCTGCTCACTCTTGTCCCCTTTCAGCCTATGCACGTAACAGTCAGAGTTGTTCCTTTAAAATATATATCACATTATGCCACTCCTCTGCTAATAATCCTCAGAATGAAAAAGCCCAAATCCTTGTCAATGCCTCATGATCTCTCTGACCTTCTCTAACTTCTCTCCCCTTGTTCTAAGGAGGGATGCATTTCTTGCTATTCCTGGAACTCACTGAGCAGGCTTCACTCTCAGGGCCTTTCCACTTGCTGTTTCTTCTGCCTGGAACACTCTTCTCTCTTACATCTCCAAGGGTCACCCCTTCTCTACGTCTAGGTTTCTGCTTAAGTGTTACCTGATCCAAGAGTCTGTGCTTAGTCATCCTATATAAAAACAAAACAAAACAGAACAAAACGACCCAAGCCTCTCAATCCCATCACTGACATATACTAGGTGCTCAAAAATATTTGAATCAGTATTCAATACTTCAAAGAATAGTCTGTATATTGGAATGAATACCCTGTGGCATAAATTTCCTAAAGTTTCATATCTGGTAAGTTATACAGCTGGAATATGAATCCAATTCTCTCTGACTCCAAAACTTTAGTTATTTTATGGAGATTTAAATCCCAATGTTGACTTGGAAATCTTTTTCAAAGAGAAATATTTGAACCTGTAGGAGGAGATGGGATTATATAGTGGCTAGATTATTTAGATAGACTAGGGATAGACACTAGAGTAGGAAGTCAATCTTTTTCAGGTCACAGATTCCTTTGAAAATCTAATGAAATTCTTTAGCCCTCACTCCCTACACACATGTAAGCGTGTACCACAGTCTTGCATAATCTTGCATGTAATTTGTAGACTCTACATTATGCTGTAGCTGAAAGGGACAGAAGACGGTGGAAGAAAGTGGATTTGAAGGTGGTTTGTGTAGATTAGTCTTTGGGGAATTTTGAGAGTAAATGAAAAGGGAAGGCAAGTGGGCCTTCCAGAAAAGGCTATGACTTTGACTTCTCTGTTTATGCCTAAGTCATTCAAACATCATGGTCTCATAGAGTCAAGACAGAAGGGACAAAAGAGATCATCTAACACCCTCATTTTGCACATGAAACAGACACACCCCAGTTGTTTGCCTGTGTACCTCCAACGGGCTAGTAGTAGAGCAGGAACTAAATTCCAGGTGACTCAAGACCCATGCTCCTTCTACCACACCATGCTGTCTCTTCAGAAGAACTGGGTTGTCCTTCTGTGCTTCTGAGCTGTTCTCGAGGTGCTTCAGTGTACAAGATATTGGTGTTTTTCAGCATCGAAATATATATTGAATATAGATGATGGACAGTGCTTTGCACTGGAATTATTCTTTTATATTGCTGAAACATGCCAAAAAGTCATTTTGTAACTAACTTATGAGTTTGAGAAATTTACCGGTTAGTTCTAACTGATGAAAAAATATTTGATGGTTAAGTGAGAGCTTAAAAATCTAGACAAGGCTTAAAATACTAAAGCAAGAATTTCATTCCATTATCCAACTAACTTTAATCTGCAATTTGGTTTTCATTGTGGAGACAGCTGAAATAGTGCAAGATTGTGACATTGTGGTCAATTGCACAATTACAAGGAATGTTATACACTCCAGATCTTTGTAGAAACAGTACAAAATGTCAGCGTATATTCATTCACTTGGAGAAATTTAAATAATATTTAAAATCTTCAAGATCTGATAGTAATACTGAGAAGTGATTAAATGAAATAATTAATCCATGTATTTATCTATTCATTCATCTACTGATTTAAAAAGAAAGAGTTTTGCCAATAAAGTGGAAATCCTCATGCATTATTTATGAGTTCTCTCAGAGTGACTGACAAGACTAGCCAGAGGGCTAAGGGCTCTCTGCTCTAGCTTATCAGTTAACTAGTGGAATTTAACACGAATGGTGTCAGCTTTATATTTAGAGTGTAACTGTATAAACAGAAGAAGCCACTAGAAGAATCTTGTTTTAGAGTTTTTATCTCATTTAAATTTTTAGTTTGTCCCTTCAGTTTAGAAAAGGCTAGAGCAGTGTGGTCCTGCTTCCAATTAATGAGCTTCAGAAAAGGATTAGGTTTGCCTCACTTGTCTTTCCAAAATAGACTAACCTTGAATCACAGAAACTCCAAGAAAATACTCTGTTCTGATTCAAATTAACTTCAACAGGGAAGACAATGCTAGGTTGTTTATTTTATTATACCCTGAGCTAAGAGTCCCAAAAGTTAGAGTTGATACACAGATATTTTTTTGAAAGTTAAAAAAAATGAGAAATATTAGTTTGGCTCACTTGTTGCTTTTATTCAATTTTTTTCACTTAATCTAATGTTTTTCATTTCTAGTCATTAGATAAAATAGTAGCAGTAACTAATAGCTTGTATCAGTGTCATAAAATCCAAAATACTTGGGTGATTTTGTTCTTTGGAGTTAAATTCTGAGGAGCCAGTTACAAAAATGCTCCTAATATATTAAATATCTTAATCATATTATGAAATTATAAAGGGGACATAATTGTGTATGTATTTGTAAGGTCACTTTAAGGATATCCATTTCCCTATAACGACTTTTTGGGGATTAGAAATCAGGACATCTGAAAGTATCACAATCTAGCTTCCTTTTTCATGAAGGTAGTCATCTGTCTTCCCATCAAACCCATCCCCACATTCTCATCCAAGAATAAAGACGACATGTGGGGGAATTTAGGATGGTGTCAATTTCTATCTTAGTCCATATTATGCAATATTTTTTATGTACTTCTACCTGAGTCTGATTTATTTATTCCTGAATTCTTTGACTTCAAAAATGTTCTGATAATGCCCAGAAGCACGTATACATTCTAGTCCCTTCCCAAGAAAAAATTAAAATTATACCTTATGTGAGAGGAATTTAATACATCTGTTGGTGTTTAATTATTAAAGAGCAGATATTTTTTAGTAGCAAAGAAAGCAGCAAAGAAATTCATTGATTTAGGTCAAATTATCCATGTTGTTAAAAACATCGATTTTAAAGTTTTGTTTCACATGAGTTACTCAGCCTAGGTTAAAGCAATCAACACAGTTGTAAATGAAAATGTGTTTGAATCAAAACAATCAGGCTTGATTTTCTTGTGTCTTGCATCTCACAGCAGGTTTTCAAGCAAGCCCAAACTTGGATGTGCTGACACCTGTAATCAACACGAAAGGTCTCTTTCAAACTAACAAATCATCCCTCCCAGTGGAAGTATAAACAAAACCCTAATTGGAGATTTTGCCAACTATTTTCCCCTGCTGTGAATACTAGTTAGTGTCTAAGTAGTAACTTCAGCTACAATTTATAATTGGCAAAAGATAAGAGCTGATTCTCTCGATTCAGTCAATGTTGTTATGTGTACTTAAATTGAGCCTACACCATTCAACGATTTGCTAATTACGAGCTGGTATCAAGCATCTTGAAATTATTATTTTTTTTTTATTTTTTTTTTTTTGTGAGGAGATCAGCCCTGAGCTAACATCCGCCAATCCTCCTCTTTTTTTGCTGAGGAAGACGGCCCTGGGCTAACATCGGTGCCTATCTTCCTCCACTTTATATGGGACGCCGCCACAGCATGGCTTACCAAGCAGTACTTCGGTGCGCGCCCGGGATCCGAACCAGCGAACCCCGGGCCGCCGCAGCGGAGCGCGCGCACTTAACCGCTTGCGCCACCGGGCCGGCCCCTTGAAATTATTTTTTAATTGCGAGAGACAAACTAATAATACCTAACAGATAGTGCTGATAAAGTGCCCGACTCTGTTGTAAGCACTTTCACATACATTTAATCTTTTAATGTAAAAGATTAATTTAATTTAATTTAAAAAGCTCATTTAATCTTCACAAAACACATTTGAAATAGATACTAATATCATTTCCATTTACAAATGAGGAAATTGAGGTTACACAGCAGCTTGTCCTAAGCATCCTACCTAGCAAGCAGAAGAGGTAAGATTTGAATCCAAGCAATCTGTGTCCAAGGTCTGTGCCTTGCCTTCTCTACTAAAATTAAAGATGTAAATAAATAAAAATTAGCTACTATCCCATGTATCTGCCAACAAGATCCTTTATGCAAGCGTCCTGAGTCTTACGCATTTGCCCATGGAGGGGTTCATAGATTCTGAGATCCATAGTTTGCAAGTCAAGGCATATCCTTGATTAAAAACAATTGATTGGAGGAAATAAATGAAATATAAGTGCACAATGAATGAACACAAATAAGAAGCAAAAGTGGTGCTAAGGTAATAAAAAATATGCGCTTCATTTCATCTCAGAGAACATCTTTTCTTATACCACGCAGGAATGTAACTTTCCCTCTATCTATTTCTCAACATGGCTGTCAACATGCTTTACAGCTAGATTCTCCTGTTCTCTAAGGTTTCCTTGGATCATAAATTAAGAACTTTTGACAGCTTCATTAACTTTTTAAGGTACTATGCTAATGTAATCAATTTAAATAGTGCTGCAATTTGATTCCGAGGCTAGTTCACTTATTTAAAGCCTTGCTACTTTCATGTGGCTATCAACCAGCCTCAGTGTCACTGGGAGCTTGTTAGAGAGACAATCTCAGGCTGCAGAACCCAAACCTATTGAATCAGAAGCTGCACTTTAACAGGATAAACCAGGTGATTTGTATGAACAATACAGCTTGAAAAGAAGTGATTGAAATCACTCTATTTAAAGAGGGAAAAAAGCTGTGGTTTCAATTCCCATGAGGTAAGTTCTTAAGAATTGGATGTCTTCCCATCTCTCTTCCGCTTGTACAAAAGAGTAAATGGAAGCAGAAAATAAATATGACGTTGTAGGCAGTTGGATTAACCAATGAGATTCTCACTTTATTTTTATTTTATTTTTTTCAGAAACATAAGTGGGAGTAGGCTAGTTAGGGTTGAGGTGTTAACTATGTACCTTTGTGGTTTTAACTTCTTCAGCACCCTTTTCCTTCCTTAAAACCCACTCCTTCCCCATTTCTAGCCCTTGTGGTTCAGTGGGATTAATCCCATCCCTCCCCCCAGGTCTAAGGGTGGGTCGTAGACCCTGGCTCAGCCAATAATAGTCCATAATGATTGGGCCAGGCATGGCAGTGTGACCCCACATTGACCAATGAGAGCTTTTCCCAGGGATTTTCCTGGCACTTTCAGGAAAGGCTGCTCTCTCCCCATGAGATGGCAGCACTAAGTGCCAATGAAGCCTGGAGCTTCTGGCAACCATCTTTGCCACTCTAAGGGTGGTGGACCCT
The DNA here is from genome assembly GCF_020826845.1 of Diceros bicornis minor. Classification (NCBI taxonomy): domain Eukaryota; kingdom Metazoa; phylum Chordata; class Mammalia; order Perissodactyla; family Rhinocerotidae; genus Diceros; species Diceros bicornis. The sequence continues at coordinate 35,284,483 of NC_080764.1, read as the reverse complement.
GCCTGAGAGTAAAACCAACACAGAAATAGCAGACCCAAGAGACAGAGAGATTCTTGGTGACGTTGGCAAACACCTGGAACAGTCACAGCTTTAGATACATTCCACGGACTTTTCAAGTATGTCAGACAGTCAAATCCATTCCGTTTTTTTTTAAATTGAGGTATAATTGACATTTAATATTATATCGGTTTCAGGTGTACAACATAATGATTCCATACTTGTATATATTGTGAAATGATCACCACAATAAGTTTAGTTAATGTTTGTCACCGTGTATAGTTACAATTTTTTTCTTGTGATAAGAACTTTTAAGATTTACTTTTAGCAACTTTCAAATATGCAATACAGTATTATCAACTATAGTCACCACGCTGTACATTACATCCCCATGACTTATTTATTTTATAACTGGAAGTTTTTACCTTTTGACCCCCTACACCCATTTTACCCACCCCCAACCATCAATATGTTCTCTGTATCCGTGAACTCATTTTTGTTTTTGTTTTCAGATTCCACCTATAAGTGAGATATACAGTATTTGTCTTTCTCTGTCTGACTTATTTCACTTAGCATAATGCCCTCCACGTTATTGCAAATTTCCTTCTTTTTAATGGTTGAATAATATTCCATTGTATGTAAATACCACATTTTCTTTATCCATTCATCCATCAAGGAACACTTGGTTTGTTCCTGTATCTTGATTATTGTAAATATGTTGCAATGAACAGGGGATGCATATATCTTCTGATCAGTGTTTTTGTTTTCTTCAGATGAATACCCAAAGTGGAACTGCTGGATCATATGGTAGTTCTATTTTTAATTTTTTGAAAAACCTCCACACCGTTTTCCATAGTGGCTGCACCAATTTACATATATTCCCACCAACAGTGCACAAGAGTTCCCTTTTCTCCACATCCTTGCTAGTATTTGTTATTTCTTGTCTTTTTGATAATAGCCATCCTAACAGGTAGGAAGTGACATCTCATTATGGTTTTGATTTGCATTTCTTTGATGATCAATGATGTTGAGCACCTTTTCATGTGTCTGTTGGCTTTTGTATGTCTGTATGTCTTCTTTGGAAAAACGCCTATTCAGTATGTCTTTGGAAAAATGTCTTCTCAGATTTTCTGCCCACTTTTCATTCTTGGTGAAGAAGATTAGCCCTGAGCTAACATCTGTTGCCAATCCTCTTCTTTTTGCTGAGGAAGATTGGCCCTGGGCTAACATCTGTGCCAATCTTCCTTTGCTTTATATGTGGGACACCTGCCACAGCATGGCTTGATAAGCGGTGCATAGGTCTGTGCCCAAGATGTGAACCTGCGAACTCCGGGCCACGGAAGTGGAGTGTGCAAACTTAACCATTATGCCACTGGGCCAGCCCCTTTGCCAATTTTTTAATCACGTTGGTTTTTTTTTTTTTTGCTGTTGAATTGTATGAGTTCTTTATATATTTTGATATTAACCTCTTATCAGATATATGATTTGCAAATATTTTCTTCTATTCAGTAGGTTGTCTTTTCATTTTGTTGATGGTTACCTTTGCTTTGGATTCTCATTTTAAAATGTGGCTATTTTCTAGTTTGTAAAACAAATTTATTTCATTCAAAAATCCATTTAATTGATGATGTGTTTGTATTTTAGCTTGCTCCAAGAAGGGTTTAGGGTGACTTACTAAGATGCAAACATTAGTTTAAATCTGGAGTCACGCTGCCTAGATTTTCAGTCTTGCTTCTTAATAGCTATATGAACTTGGTCAAACGACTTTACTCCTTCCTGTCTCAGTTTCCTTATTTGGACAATGTAGATACTGCCATAATTGCTTTTCCCTCTTAGGGTAATGAGGAGGATTCAGTGATACATATTTTACCTGCTTAATATAGTCCTGGCACATAGTAAGGGCAATGAGTTTCAGGTACTACTAAGATGCAACAATGGAGTTATACAAAATTAAATGAAAATAAGGATTAAACATGAGAATGGTGCCAGGTGGAAGTTAGACAATAAAACATATGTCACAAAATCCTGCACACATGACAAAAGCAAGCCCAAACTTTGGCTCTTAGCTTCTTAATTGCCAAAGTGTAGACCATCAGTCATTTCATTCATTGCCCAAAATGAAAATTAAATTCTTGCCTATGAGCAGTTCAGTGATGCCTGGAATTGAAATTTTTTTCATGAGTCCTAGTAAAGAGGCCACTTCATGATGTAATAAAAATATATCCTTAACACACCCCTTAAAATAAACATGGTGATAGGTTTCATATAACTATTTCATATAACTAACCTTTTAAATAATAACACAGAAATTATAAATATAATACATGGAAGATAAAAGGAAAAACTGCAAATGCAAATTCTGGGCTATAGATATAAATATAAATATATACAAAGATATAGATATATAAACAGACACAAAACTAACACACATAGACATAGCAGGATTTTACCAAATCTCCAATTTTGTATACATTTTCACTCTTTAGAATTCATTATCTTTGTATTATACTTAATATTCTTCTAAACAATAAAATTGCTGAATAATATTGAAACAAAAAAGTCATGTGCCATAATTTCTCTAATATATGCCTTTTTCCGGACATGTAGTTTGTTTCTAATATTTACACGAGCTAATCTTATAACTGAAATAAATATTTTTGTGCATAACATTTTTATGTGTTTAGCATAATTTGTTTTGGATAGATCACTAAAATTGAAATTGAAGCCAGGGAGTTTAAGCATTTTAAGGTTTTTAATAAAAAATAGTATTCTTTTAAATATTGCAAAGGTCCAACTGGATACAGAAATATTTTATCCAATCAACCACTCAATACATTTTGACTTTTAGATAATTAGCTATGAATATACCTTGTTAATACTGAAAATATTTTTCATTTGTAATCATTACAGTTAGAGACATTGTGTGGCTATATCTGTACTATCACTAGCAAAACCATTCAGAACAGATATCTTACCAATGTCAAGCCAACAGAATTAATTTTCTACATGAGGTAAACTATATTTTCCTTTAATGCACACTAAAATAAGTTTCTCAACCTTGGCACTACTGGCATTTTAGGCCGATATTGTTGTTCAGGGTGTACTATGCATTGTAGGATGTTTAGAGCATCCCTAGCCTCTACCCACCAGATGCCAGTGGCAGGCCCCCAGTCCTGACAACCAAAAATGTCTCCAGACATTGCAAAGGCCCCATGGGGGGCAAAATCACCCCATTCGGAAACACTGACTTAGATGATAGTAACTAAGAAGAGAGTACAGAGTAATAAGAAAATCGTATAACCCTACTGAGAACAGCAATTTGGTTTCAAAATATATGGCTCAGACCATTTTCCTTACTTGGAGTAATTGTCCTGGATATAAGAGTGGATAACAAGAACAGGAACGCAATGTATATGTATGTGCTGTTGTAAGACTAGTTAAAGTAGGATCCAGGGACGATGGAGACAAGAAGCCAGAAAGATTAGAGATTTCCAAGTGGTTGAAGATGGGATTTACCAGAGATAGAAAATATAAAAGGTATGAAATATTTGTATATTCTGGTTTGAAAGTGGTATATCCTCTTTATATGCTCGGTTAATCCTGCGTATCCACGAATAGGCTTAACTGAGAGACAACGTTCTTGCTGACTCCATTTTCAGAAAAGGCAGGGCTGGATTGCCTCTTAAGTATTAACGTGGGCATGGATCAGACCTGAATCCTTCTCATTTGAGTTTTTGGTCCTGTTATTGACAATGAACTCTAATGGCTTCAGAGAGAGTCTTAGTATCTTTGAAAGTTGACAGAATATTCGGACTTTGTTGAACCCTATAAAGTAATATTTAGTTACATGGTACTATTAACAGTATTTTCAATTTTTATTACAATTATTACAATATACAATTTTTATTAATTGATTTGCATAAATTTAGATTATGTATGTTAGAAATATTTGCATTATTGGTCTGATTATTTTGTTGGTAAGCATCCCTTTTGTTCTCTGGAAAATGCACAATTATATAATCATTTTACAAAACGAAACTGGGGGAGCCTGAAGGATAGTTAAATTATGCAACATTTGCTCCTTTTTTCATTAAAATTATTATCTTCATTTACAAATTTTCAGTTGAACAGTGTTTTCTAAAGCACTTGCATTTAACTTTCACTTGATTATTTGTGCTCTAGAATGCTCTTGATGATATAAATTTCAGAGTCTCTTTGCTGCTTAACTTTGATTTGGAATACTCAGTATGGCAGGTTGTAATTTGCCTACAACTGCCAACTCCTTTGAAAGCGAGAGTGAAAAAAATAGAAATCTCTTTTCAAATAATTTAAAGATCTCTTTTTTTCCCTTAATGACCAGAAATTTCTGAATCCTGGTTTCTGAAAACCGTGCCATTTTGAAATTTATCTGGCGGACAGCACTGCTCTGCTGTGTTACATGTGGTTGATGTTAGTCACATCCTTGATGTAACATAACACAGGCTGGCTAAGGTAATCTGATGTGACATATGACAGTATGTTGAGCCAGTCTGGGATATTTGAAAATATGCCATCTTTCAAAGACCATGGACAGATAGCATGGTGAGCCAAGATTGTGAACTCTGCTGCTTTCGTTTTGAACAACCACAAAGGCCAAGTTCTGTGATAATCAAACGGTAAATTCCAACCTGGTAGACTCTAACGAACACTAACAAAGGCATATTTTTTTCTTACTGGTGAGTTTATACTTGAAACCACTTAAGTTAAATGGTTAAGAAAAACAACTAAAGAGATGTGATTATGCATTATTACACGTACGTGAAAAGATATGCAGTGATGAGCTAACATTATCTGGTCATATATAAAGAGGTGACAAATAGGAGTTTGGTACCTAGTTATTTACCATTTGTTAAAAGTGCCCAGATCAAATCAAGTATCATTTTATTAGTGTTAGAGAAAAACAATCTAGAAACATGAGCACCCAGGCACAAATATAAGTTTTCTACATATGTTGTTGAGTTTCTCTGTAAAAAGTCTCTCTGTCTTCAGCCTAATTTATTGTGCAGGCTGTGGAGAATTTGAAAACCATGTTTTCTTCTAGGATTACTTCAAGATCAGCTCCTTTGGTTTTAAATTTGTTTCACATTTGTTTGAGCAGAAAATACGAGAACTAATGTACCTGATGAATAGTGATGAGTTACAGAAATGAAAATAACCTGGACACTAAATTTGGTAGAGGATGGAAAAGGAAATTGAACATAATATGTACATCTTAAGAATGAAAAGGTAAAATTGAACTACGAGGTACAGGGTCAGCAAGGCTGTTCTTTTTGTGAGATTTACAACTGAAGGTTGTAATACACGATTGCCTTACTCAGCTATATTTTAAAATACCCTTAATTCATAAAAAGCTTTTCTTATCTTTCCATATAAGTCAAATCATTAAGCAATTTCTATACCAGTCTATTAATAACACGATTTAAGTAAATGGGGAAAATAATTTACTTTCTTGCAAATTAAAAAAATATGTACTTTATGCATATGTAAATATACGTGTAAATACATTTCATTACTCTTTGCACATATAATATATTTAAAAATATTAAATTGAGGTTTCCTGAACTGCTGAGATGACATAGGGTATAGGAAGAAAATGCTGTTTTTTAATTGTCTTAGGTACAATAGGAAAAATTCCTAATATTTAATATAACTCACAGTTTATAGCAATGTTTTTCAAATACTTTCTCCCTTGAAACTCAAAATCACATTGAGTGTCACGAAGATAGATTGTTTTATCCCATTTAACACAAAGGAACATTGAGACTCAAGGTTATTCTAGCAGTTGTTGAAATCCTAATTTCAATCTAGGTTTTGAACTTGAAGTCTATTACCCTTACTTTTCTTGGTTCTCATAAAATTAGAAGTTAGAAGTTTGTTGAAGTGACCCAAGACATAATGATTGATACCAAAATTTAATGTAAAGATCAACAATTTAACATTAAATGAAGGATGGATCTGTCACTGATATTATAGTTTAACAATGCTAAAAGTACACACAGAAATTACCTCTCAAATTCTGGTTGATAATTAGATTAAAAGAAGGCTATAGCTCAAAACTTTGTAGTATTTTGTGCTCAGTGCTTTAAGATGTGTTGGAATAAAGACATAATAATGCCCAATGAATCTAACTTAGAAGATCTGATATTTTTGATTTAGTAGAAACAAACATAAAAAATATTGCCAAACTGACCACTGTTATAAAATAATCTAGAAAGCAAAATTAGAAAAGCAAAACAAAATAAAACAAATTTGTCTCTTGGGAGGAAATTAAAAGTTGAAAAGGTATAAACTGAGGAAAATCAAGGTCAAGCAGATTATTTCATTCACTGTGTTGGTTGCAAGAATGTTATTTGAACATTTTATGGATCCGGTTATCAATGATCCTTTGCTATCTAGTCTAGACAAATGTTGCCTCAGAAGAAGGAAAGATAGGATACTAGAAAGAAGACTTTAATGTTTGTTATGTGCCTGATATGATTACATTTTTATGGATTATTAATTCTCGCAGAAAGCCTGTGAAAGGTATTATTATCCCATTATATACACCAAGAACCGAGGCTCACCGAGATTAAATGACTTGTTCAAGGCAATATAGCTAGGAAGTGTCAGAGTAGAGATTTGAACCCAGCGATAGAGTTGACATTGAATATTGAAAATATTGAAAAATACGTATATTAATCTTGGAAGAAATATAAGCAGAAGATAAATGACAGAGAATAGAAAAGTAAATAAAAGAGAAGAGAACAAAGTTTTTTTTCAAACTGCTGGTCCAGTATTGGTAAGGGCCTACCTGGGAAGACTGTGTGATTCAGTTGGATAACAGATAATTCTGTTCGGTTATCTAGTTGAATTAGGAATCTCCTGGATGGGTTAGCACGCATTTTCACCTCCTAAAATACTATAAGGGATAACATGGGATATGGAGCCAGACAACTCTGAATTCATTTCCTTGCTGTCTAGTTTACTACTTGTGTTACTTTGGGCAACTTACTGTGTTCTGCTGATCCTTAATGCACTCCTCTACAAAACGAGTATTAATGTTGCTTACCCGCATTCTGTTAAGTCATACTCTGGTGATAAATTTTGCCAAAATCTGAATGGCTCACAACAGCAAAGCTCTATTTCTTGCTTGGATTGTAGATCCTTCTCAGGTCCACTACAGCTCTGCTTCCTCTTTTCTTCCTTGGCAGAAATAGCTGCCCCTTCTGGCATGCGTTTATCTCATGGCAGATGGAAAAGAGAGATGCTGGAACCGTGGGATGGCTCTAAAAGAGTCTGCTTGAATGGTTCATGCATCACTCTGACCTTTAAATGGCCCAGAGGAAGTCACACACCCAAGCCTCATGTGAGTGAGGCAGGAAAATACCAACATAACACGGGGAAGGGCAGAGAATAATTGGGAACAATCCCACAACACGGGGAAGGGCAGTGAATAATTGGGAACAATCCCACAATCCACAGAACGACCACAGGATTGTTGTGACGATTAAATGAGACGAAAAATGAAGCTCCTAGTGAATTCCAGGCACATAGTATGTGCTCTAGAAATTTTATTTCACTTTCATCCCCTGTTTGGGATCCCGCATCAAGCTAAACAAAATCCAAACTCAGGAAGTATTGTAACTATGACAATTTTCCAGTGTCCATTTGTCTATGACCTTTATTATAATAATTGAGAGAATTACAAATTAGTAAATTGCTATGCTTCTCGTCAGAGACTGGAAATTAAAAGAAGAATTAAAGTCAGACTTAAAAAAATCACAGTTAGTTAGAAAGACCTTAGCCTTCTTATTTAACTCTCAATAAAGAACTGACAAATTAAGACCTAGCTTTTAAAAGTACATTCTTAACTTCCTAGGAATTCCTAACTTCTTAGAAACATACATAAATACACACACACATATATATATAAAACAAGAAAAATATATAAAACAATTAAATGAGCACTTTTAACAAAATAACAAAGCAAAATTTCAATTGGAAGGTAGCATTTGGGATACTAGATGAACATAAATTTTGGTGAGGATTATATTCCAGCAAGAAATCTCTCAGGAATTTTAAAACTTTAGCATGAGAGGAAAATTCCCTATTGAATGTTTCTGAAAAGGTCTCTTTTCTATGTCATGTGGTCAATTCCAGCAAGAGTTTTGTATGAGTAATGGATTTGGTCTTGTAGATTTTTGGATGAATCCTTGAGGAAAAAGCCAACAAGTCTTGCCTTCCCTCTATGAGATCAAAGACACCACTGTATTTTTGGTATGAAAAGGGTTTTACCATGGTTGCCAAAAATATGCTGTTTTCCCATCAGCTGTGTAGTGGCCACGCAATGATTGACAGACCATGCAGTCTCTCCAGAGTGGCTACATTTCGACTTAACAGTAGTGCTTAAATTGAAAAGTACTTTGAGTCCCTTTTGGATAAAAATTATAACAGTATAAAAATAGTTCTTCTCTCAGCTAAGAGTCAGTCAACAACACCCACCGTGTGAGGTGTTCCCGTTGTACGAAGCAGCCTTTGTGAATTCATGGGATAAATTTCTGTGTAAGACCAAAGTATTCAGTTGTGATGATTTATCTGCTTCTTTTTTTGCAATAAATTTAATGGAGAAAGAAATAATTTCAGATGAAGACTAAATTGTTTAAATTCTTCCACAGAAACAAATTTTTGAGAATTATTTTTGTGGCAAAAAGATGTGTAAAAGTCATTGGTATGTCATTCTTCATTACAAACTATTTAAATAATGGAAACTTGTTATCACATGATTTTAGATGTACAGTAGGTCGAAACACATCCTCGCGCATAGCAAACACTCAGAAAACTCTGACAGGCAGCAGATAATCGCAGGTGGATATCAGTCATGTCTTGTTAAGGGATCTCATAGTATATAAACTCCACTTTGATATCACATATGTGAGAAAAATTTTGATTCCATTCCATTTGTTTGTAGTTTAGCATGTTTATTTTTTAAAACTTTCAATGTATCCAATATATTACAAAATTAAATAACTTAAAAATAAATTAGCAAAATGTAGATAAATTAACAAAGTTTGATTAAAAATCCTTAGCAGTCACTTGTGGGAAAAAGGAAGGATATACAGATAAATAAGCTTCTTCTTAAAGGAGCATGTCCTTTGAACTGAGGTTCAATATGTATGAGAGAGGAGAGTGCAATTGACTCAAAAAAAAATCCCAGAAAACATCCTCTGCTAAGAATCACCTGGTTTTACACTAATATTTACAACCTTCAGATTTGCTGCATTCCTTAGCTTTTCCCTGAATCTCAAGTCCAAATCAATGAAGCAATATGAAATAAAACACATCAACACTTTACACTCCAAATCATAAAACAGGATATGACATCCTGAATGATCAGGACTAATTGGTGACTGCATACAGAAGGCAAATTCACCAGAAAGGAGCCTAACTTTTTGCTTCAATTCACAGGCACCCTTTAAGATCAGAGGTCGAAAAGGATTGTATGCTGTGTTAATTGATTCAGGAGTATGTTTTCTGCTCACTTTTGATGCTATAAAATGAAATGCAACAGTTTGGAATGCAAACTGAAACAAGAGGTTCCCTAGGTGGGCAGCCTCACAGCCTACACTGATTTTTAGTCTACCAGTAAGCATTCATTTGTTCCACCTCTGATATGTGGGCCTTGTTCCAGGAGTATTTTTGAGAAAATATAAAAAGGACTGTGTGAAAAGGATAAAGTACTCAGTTAAGTTTTGAAGGTTTCATTGTCTCAAATATCTATATAATTCATGAATTCTTTTTTACCCAATTTTACCAAGTTACTCTCTAATGTCTTCACTTCAGTTCATATATATTCAGTTCTAAATACTCTGCAGCCTGCAGGTAACATTTAGGTCTATATTCTGCAATGTCTTATTATTTATTTAAGTCTATGATGCACAGACAATTCATGTTTTATTATATTAAACAACATTAAAAGGCTTTTAAGTGAAATTCATGAAAACATTAAAAAACTCACACTAAACCTAAAAGTTCACTTAAATAATTATAATTTTATTGACAAATTATGCTGCTTTTAGTAACAATGTCGGTGTGTATGTATACATGCATCTTTTCTAAAATGAAAATTGATTGACATCTTCTTTATTCCAATTCTTGCTTTGCAAATGTCCAGGATCTGAAAAGAAGCTTATACTTTATATCAGAATGATCAATGACAGAGAAAAAAGCCATGCTCCTGGGCAGAAATACATGTAGCAGGCTTAAATTGTTAGATTTTTAAAATATTTGAATGATGGCTATCTACGGCCCAATCTCTTCTCATGTTAGACTTGTCTTATCATTACTACCTGAATCATTATCAGGAAATGCCTTTTTAAAAGATTTCTCTAAATTGAGAAGCTTTTAATCAGTTTTGCTTCTATTACAAAATCAAATCTTTCCATTGACAGCAACCAAAATTAATAAGGTAGAGGCTTTTGCTCTTAACAATATATTTACCTTTAGACTAATGCTATTATTTGAGAGTCAGAAATTATTAAAATCTACCAATGTTACTAAAGCAACTAACAAATTTAAAATATGCTAAAGTGAAACTCAACTCATTTTGTGTTTAAATTCCTAAAGCTTTGATTAAATTCTAATACACATCATCCAGCTGCATGGAATTCATTTGATGGAAACACTTGATAATCGTTCACCTTATACCCTTATCATCTGCGCACATTCTCTGGCACTCTCTACTTACTATTCCTTGTAAAAATAAACTCAAACACCAAAGTAAAAAAAAAAATTAAGCAGCCGTCTGAACACTGAATAAAAAAGTGGCATACTCTGAAAATAAAAACAGAAACCTCTAAAATAATGTTTTATTTATCACATACAAATGTGTTTTCCTAAGAATTATTTCCAGTATGGGCCACCATATGGAAGTAGAAAGCCATTATAGGAATGAACTAAGATGGTTTGTATCACCTGCATAACTTGTTTTGTTCTATGCCTTCAGGCTTCAAAATCCGCTTGCCATATTTTTTTCCTTTCTTTAAAAATAATGTACATCAGTTTAATTTATCCCAGGTCCTGACAGAAGGATCAGATTTTAAGCATTTAATGCTGTGGTTTCAAATCCAATTTCTCAGTGTTCATCGTTTCAAAAGTGGTAGAATTCAGTTTTTGAAAAGGTTCAAGGACTTGGGGAGGATTGGCATACTTTCTAAAGGCCCACATTGATGTTAAAGGCAGCTCTGTACGGGAGAGAGGTTTGGTCTGAATTTTTCTATAGTGCTCCAGGAAATAGTAAACCCTTTGCCTCCTCCAACAAGAGCCTCTTATTGGTGTCAACCTAGAAATATTTTTTAAACTCATAAAGCATATTGAATAAATAACCTATTTACAGATTTTCTGAGCTAGGACACTGATTGGTTGGTACATTTTCCTGAAAGGAGGTTATCAATACATCTGCTTAAGGCTTGATTCCACTGCATGTGTTGGAAACAACTTTTCTTAAGACCAATGGGATTTTTATCCATTCAGACGCTGAAGCGCTAGATCCTCACACAGTAAACTCATTGTGGGCTCCCTTTATTGGTGGTGGTGGGAACCTCAAAAGGTCAGGAGTCCATACTGCTTCAAATAAACATCCAGAATCTCAGATGCTTTTTTGAAATGGGCCCAAATTTATTTGAACCTCTTTTCTGGTTTGGAAATCAGGCTGAAAATTTCACAGAAACAGATTTTCTTGTGAGATCTCAGAATGTTGTGGTTTAAGTAAAGTAATAAACAAACTTGAAAAATGAAAGGCAAAATTGGCTCAAACTCACCTGGTTTCATTCTATTAAATGCCTGAAACTGAGTGGCATTGTGCAATATTTAAAAAAGAAAAAAACAGAGTTTGGCTGTGGCTTAGCCTAGAATCATCAAACGTTCCTGCTGAGGTTTAAGAGCACTTTCTGTCACTCTGTCCCCCTCCGTCCTTACGTTTCAACAACTTCTCATCTATTTTTTTTCTCTATTTTTGGTTTGGGAGACTTCAGTACTGCTCTGCCATTTTTAAACTCTTAATGAAGAGTAACTCTTTGATCTTTTGAAGTAGAATAGTTTCCATTTATTTACGAGTGTGATCTCCTTGAAGTGCATATGATGGTATTTGCATGGTGCATATAACATGAAAAAAGAAGATAAAAGTTTTTGAATACTTATTATTAAATACCAGGCATATGAGCTAAAACTTTTACACATATCATATTATTTAATTGTCACAGCAAAACCATCACAGGTAGTATCATCTCCATTTTACAAGTTCTAAAAAAGCAGTTTAGGAAGTTATGGTAACTTGCCTGATTGTCTACTGCATTACTTACAGCTAGTAAGTAGCAGAGGAAGGATTGAAGCCGAGGGTGTCTCACTTCAAAGCGCACACACTTGACTGCTACTTGACAAAGTATCCTGTATAGCTGTCGAGGTTTACCCGAGAGTTTTTTTTAAAGCCCATGTATCCCTCACTAATAATTTAACCCTTACCATTACATATAACAGGTTATATATATTATATGCTAGCTGGAGAGAGTGTTTGTTTTGTAACTCTTAGGTGTGAATAGGAAATTTCTCTCGTTAAGAAAGTCTGGTACAATGATACTGCCTTAGATTTGTAAAGCACTGTATACAAAGACCTTTTGTGTTTGTATCTCATTCTCATCCTTCCACCAAACCAGGAGGTAGGCATCTTGATCCACTTGTACAAATGAGAAAACTGAGGCTCCATGAAATTAAGATATTTTCCCAAAGTCATGAAACTAAGACATCTAGAGGAAACTCCGAGTCAAATCTTTTACCTAGGTAAATTGCTCTTTGCAAAGCAACACTTCAGAAACCCATTCTGGGATCTCCTTCTAACATCTTGTTTTATTTGCTCACTCTCACTTCTTTGCAATGACACTGTATTTTTCCCCACAGCACTTTCGTACATTTCAGCTCTGCATATATTTTTTGCTCTTGATAGAAAGCGCTCCCCACTAACTGATAAAATCCAAACTCCTTTTGCAAAGCCCAAAATAGTCCCCGATACATGATACCAAAGCTGTTCTTGTGCTACCCATTTAAGTTATGTATCAAGTCTAAATTTAATCAAGGCCACATTTTATTTATACATTTCATGCATTAAACTCATTTAAACTTTTAGTCAGATTTCATTAGAAGAAATACTACCGTGCACATCATGCAGTAGTAAAGCTAATGTGCTTCAGGAATTTGAAAGGAGTTAGAGATCAGGGGTCTGATTTCAAAATTTCTTTTTCTTTTTCTCCCCAGTTCTTACAGCAGGTCTGTGAGCAGCACACAGTTTGTTTCCTAGAGCACTAATACAGTCAGCATGCTCTGTTCAAATGTGTAAACACAGACATTCCCTGTAATCAGGGAGGTTGGTGTCTTAAGGCAAGATTATGTTTTTTTAGGAAATGCAATTTATGTTCAGGATTAAGTTTCGCTTGCAGACTGATATCATCTGAGGTTCAGGGAGATGATAAGTCTGGTGTCCTAACTTGCTGCCCTACATCTGAAGCCTTGAATCAGTCTTCCTGGATAGCCCTCGTTCTTATGATCCCCAGTAAAATTATTTAGATTCTTCATTTCTTAGAAAGATGAGCAAAGTAAATGATATGAAAATATAAAACACGTTTTTAAAAAGTTAAAGTATTATAAGCCTCACTGGGTGTGAGGAAATACAGAGAAACACGAGGAAAAAATACAGATGACGCTAAGGCTAACATCCTTCTTCACGAGTCAAGAAATTTAAATTTATGTCTGGTTCTTTGGTATTCTTGTGGTTGAGGTGGGATTGGTAGCAAGTTAGACATGATTCTTAGAATGTAATCATTTTTGTCTGCTTGTGGCATGGCCTTCGTACTATAAAATAAGTTAAATATATGACAAATAGTCTCTCTTTTTAAATAAAAGTTGAAATAAATCCACCCAGAATATCAAGTAAGCCCTCTCTATAAATCCTCCCATGAAAAAAACTAACTGCTCTATTTCTTTGCCAAACTAGTAAAAAAAATTTTCACAAGTTAAAGAGCCCTTTCCATGCCAAACACACACATTTTTTTTTTTTTGGTATAATACTAAATTCACAGGTTTTCTTTCTTCTTTTTTTTTTCTTTTTTCTTTTTTACCTCCAGAGCCAGAGATCTGAGAGCCCCCCTCCTTTCCCTTTTACACAGAGAATTGCAGATCATGCAAAAGAGAACTATGGCCTTGATCAGACAGCTGAGTTTTCTCTATCTTTTTAAACAATTTTTTCCCCAAATGAGTTGAGTACGCAGGAACTTTTCTGACCGCAAGGAAGACTGAAATGCTTTTTTATCATGGTAACAGGTACTGCATGGGGAGAGGCCTTACCACAGAAATCTCAGTCTGCCCGGGCCTTGACTGAGAGCCGGAGTGCCACTGGGCAGGCAGAGGGGGGCGTTTGCTTGTTTGTTCAGACATATCTTCTAAATTACTTGTTTGTGTCAATTAGGGGGATAGAACTGGAGAAGGCCTCTTTGAGCTGATTTTCACAGAGTAAAGTCCTTGTGTCACATTATAATCATCTGAATAACTAGATATGGTCTTATCGGCAGGAATCAAGTCTGACAGGGCTGGACCAACTCGATATTCTGACTCCTCCTCCTTTTTCTTCCAAGACATTTGAAAGAAAACACATTGTAGTTTAGAAAAATAAAATCCTTTCTCCCCCCTTCTGTTTGTCCCACTTCCTCTAAAAATAGAATTTTATGATGCTCAATCTAATTTCTTTTCAAGACCATTTATTTACTAAGAAGAATTTCTCCTGGCCTGAGATGCAGTGTAACTGAGTATGTATTTTGTTTTTTTTTTCATACAGTTAATGTTTACGGCGGAGGGCTAAAGCATTGAAAATAAGGAGCTGAAATGGAAAGTCTGACATCGCTTTAGCTACAGTCCCGCTGCCTTAACTGCGGAGAAAAATATTAGCCCTCGTCCAACTTACCTTTTCCATGAGGTGTAAAGAGCTCGCTATACAAAGGGAGGCTATGAAACCCAGCGCTGCTCAGATTGCTGGCGTGTTATTCTTTGTAAACTGGCACTGGGTGAACCGCTGATTCTAACCATATGGCCGCGCGCAGAAGTGCATTGAGGGTGCCACACAGTGTCCTACTGGCTTCCCAGGCTGCAGAAGAAAATGAAAAATCTGAGTTCTCCCATTATGAGATTTCATCCAGATGCTTATGAGGTTATATATTTAAGGAAAATTACCATTTTAAAGCTTTGCGGACTATATGCGTTCCTCCACTGGGTGGCGCACGAAGGCCATAATAGCGAAGACAACTCGCAGACGGGAAACAGAAAATCTAATTTTTAAAATATTTTGAGGGTGGATTAACTCAGAACTACTACTCTCCTAACCAGATTACGAATTTATAGTGTCAAATGCCACTCAGACTGAACTTCTACTGCCTGCTGAGTGGTCAATAATAATTCCACATCACATAGAGCATGTAGAAACTTTTGAAATATGGAGAGAGTTTAATCTATGCTGGCAAACTAAAATTTTTTGAGAATAAAATATTTTGTACTCAATGTGTGAATCGAATGGTCAAATGACCATGATAATTTCTCTACAATCAAGTTTTTTTTTTTCCCCCACAATATCTTCCACTTTTTAAGGAAGATTATTTCTTGTCTCAAATATGTTTCAAAATTCCAGAAAAACATCATTTCAGTTAAAGCAGTCCTTGATTATGCCCCATTATTAACAGCTCTTACAAACTATCTTCATTATTTCTAGAACTGGAATTTTTTTGACTATATAGTACATTCACTTCAGTTTAATAATATTCAGCTATTGTGTGATATATGAACCATTGACTGTAAATAGTAAATCTGATATAGAGATTTAGGTTTCAATGGGGTGCAGTCAAAGTTCCTATTATATATATGCTTCAATTTTTAGCCTACTGAGTTGGTGTTTTTTTCTTCTTCCTTCTAGCATTAATTTGTGTCTTTCTGCATGTCTGCTGTGCCAATGCTGTTTCAAGTCTTTCTTGGCTACAGACACAAGAAGCATTACCAGTATGGGTGGAGCACAGATTAGGGCCAAACTCTTGCTGCCTCTAGGACCTAGTTATACGTCCTCTACCCCATCCTACACCTTTTATCACTAACCAAAGCTAGGTATTTGCAAAATTGTGAAGTAGATGATATTGTTTTTTTTGTTGTGTGAGGAAGATTATCCCTGAGCTAACATCCGTTGTCAATCCTCCTCTTTTTGCTGAGGAAGATTGGCCCTGGACTAACATCTGTGCCCATCTTCCTCTACTTTATATGGGACACTGCCACAGCATGGCTTGATAAGCGGTGCGTCCCTCTGTCCCTGGGATCCGAACTTGCAAACCCCGGGCCTCTGAAGTGGAGCTCACGAACTTAACTGCAACACCACCGGGCCTGCCCAGGTGATATTGTTTTTGATTGAGAATTGTCTACTCTTTCCCTGACCTTGTCTCCGCATCGCATGTAGTATAATTGAGAAAACAAAAGCACAGGTACTAAACAGACTTGGTTAGAATGTTGATGTCACTATTTACGGATTGTGTGATCTTGGATAATTCACTTAATATCTCTGTGTTTCTATTACCTAAATTAGAAAATAGGAATAGTAGTCTCTATATCTAAGGGTGGTTTTGAATATTAAGTTAGATAAACATACAAAGGACTTAATGGTCCGGCTTATGCTAACTTCTCAATAGATGGTAGTTGTCATCAAGAAGAAGCGTTTTAAAAACCTATCTCTATTTGTATGGCACTGTGATAGACTGAGGGGAAAAGATTCTAAGATACACTGCCCTAACATCTATGCAGTCTAGTTGGAATAATCGTTCATTTGTTCATTCATTCATTCATCAACAAATATTTATTGAATAGCTACTACATAACAGGAATTGTAATTGTTTTGATGATGATATTTTAACAATGAACAAAAGTGACATGAACCTTGCCCTCATGGAACTTAAGTTTGGTGGAAGAGACAAACTCTAAGCAAAAACACATTATTCAAATACTTTTTAAATTACAGTTGTGGTAAGTATCGTGAATAAAAAGTACAGTATAGTGAAAGCCCAGATGTCACCTGAGGTCACCCTTACCTTTAAATCAAAAAGAAGTATTGATCTGAACCTGTTTTATCATGTTTTCTGCAGAAACTGATATTCTCTTCATGTGCATACGGATTCCTCCAGATTTATTTTTGTCCCCCCTTTCTCTAATTTCATATTCCTGCTGAAATCTTTATTTCTCTGTGATCTTAACTCCTTCAGTGTTTTTCTTCTCCCCTCCTCTCATGGATCAAGACAGACTCTCCAGCCTTTTTAATGCCAACAATGTTTTGATTTTACAAAAAAAATAGGTCTCTACTGCTGAAATTGATGAATCCAATTGCTATTTATTAATGGCAATGATGGTGCAAATAAAGATTTATTATGAAGATCAATGACAGTGATCTCAGCCTGGTGGAGAGGTATTTCATGACAGAATTCCTTTCAGGTGTCTCTCAAATCGCACCAAATAAATTTGTTTACCAAACTTATTTGCAAAGTGGCTTCCACTAGCTTCAACAAATTTCAAATAAAAAACAAACAAAAAAAATTTCAAATAAAATACAACAAAAAAAAAAACCCTAACAAATTTTAACCAAACCTTAAAAAAACCCTGCAAGGTTTGATCTTCAATTTAACTTTTTCTTCTATTTCATGATGCTCTTTAAGGAAGTAAAATTTATAAATTCAATAAAATTTGATGAAAAAATTTCATGAAAAATTTTGTTTGAGCTTTCTCAATAACTATCCCATGTACCAATTGACTGAGTAAAATGAGTAACATTAATCAACATAAATAGAGCTAAAATAAAAAATAAAATGAGTAAAATTCAAACATTTCTAATAATCTGTATAAGTCTTCCATTGTGACCATCAAAACTGGCTTGTTTCACACAAGAGGAATGAATTTGGAGTCAGGAGGCCTGGCTTCTAGCCATCCAAGCAACTATAAATAAGTCTCTAAAACCCTCCAGAAATGCATTGTCCAATATGGTAGCCAATAGCCACATGTGAGTATTTACATTTAAATTTTAAATAATTAAAATTAAATAAAATAAAAATTTGATTCTTCAGTCACACTAATCGCATATCAAGAGTTCAATATTCAGGCCGGCCCCGTGGCTTAGCAGTCAAGTGCGTGCGCTCCGATGCTGGCAGCCCGGGTTCGGATCCCGGGCTCGCACCGACGCACCACTTCTCCGGCCATGCTGAGGCCACGTCCCACATAGAGCAACTAGAAGGATGTGCAACTATGACATACAACTATCTACTGGGGTTTTGGGGGAAAAATAAATAAATAAAAATTAAAAAAAAAAAAAGAGTTCAATATTCACATAGAATTAATGGCTACCATATTGGACAGCTCAGTTACAGACACTGCAGAAAGTTCTATTGTACAGTGCTGCTCTAGAATGTCTATCCTCATCTATAAGTACATTATCCCATTTTTGTACCTTGCCTTATTCCTCATCATTTTCTTAATGGTATGTTTTGGAGAACAGGAATTTTTAATTTTAATATACTTCAACTTATCCAATTTTCTCCTTTATGACTAACATTTTCTGTGTCCATTTAGCAAAACTTTGCCAACTTCAAGATTGTAAAGATATTCTCCTGCTTTTTTCTGAAAGAGTAAGATTTTTCCTCTTCTGTAGTATTATGAAGTAGCATTGATCTTGGTGGAAATTTAATGAATGCTAATTGACAATGGTGGTGATGTGAATGTCTATATGCACAATGGATATGATATTTAAAGAAAAAATAAGTGACAACATGAAAAAGTCTATTTTTTCCCTTATATGGAAGTGTAGGGACGTGGAAATCAGTTCATATTTTCTTGTGATTAAACTTCAATTTTTTATTGTTTGAGCTAAATATCATCAAAGCATATTTGACTTCATGTTAGCAAGTAAATATTTTGTTTTGGGGAGCAACCTGTATATTTAGTTGTGAGAGAATGTGTTTTTATGGGTCTTGCTTATATCCTTCAAGACCTCATCCCTACTTATTTGAAAATGGTAGCTTTATGGATTAAAAATTTCTGACTGGGTGGCTTCTCAATTCTGCCTAGTTCCAATGGGCTTTCAACCTTATCTTGACAATCCTCTTTTGGTAAAGCAAAATGGTGTACTTCAGAAGAGAAAAAAGTTTATACCAATAAACTTCATGCTTTGTGAAGTTTAGGGCTATGTAAGTACTTGGGGTTCTTGAGTTGCATTTTATTTGAAGTGTTTCACATTTCTTCTCAACTATTGTGACTTTTTTTTTCCTAAATTTCTCTGACCTATGAAAGAGTCTCAATTTGGGCTCTGACTCTGAATTTCTAAGTTCATTTTGATGACATCAAAGTGGCTTCTATATTCTCTACTCTCTATGACTCTCATTCTAGTGATAAGCAAAATATAAAAATGGAATATACATATGTAATAGTTCTCCAAAGATTTTTGGGGAAAAACATGTGCTGTGAGTGATGACATGACTTATGGTAGTTTGTCTTCAGCTCTTTGATCTCACTGTTTTTTCTTCACCCTAAATATATGATTCATCCAGAAGAAAATCACCAGAGTAATTATGTAGTTTCCCTTTGAACAACATAAGTTAGAAATAGAGACCAAAGAGATACACTTTCTATAGGAAATTGCTGGTGATCAAAATATTTCTTGAAACGTTTCCAGGCATTCTTCTCTATACCTCTCTCTCTTACCACATTAGTATATTTAATCTTCATGGCATCTCCAAAAGCTAGCCAATCTCTCCCATTAATCTCATTCTCCATCACCATCTCAGTTCTATTTTCTTAGCACCTACCACTATCTGAAATTTTCTTGTTTGTTTACTTTTTGTTGTTGGTCTACACCAGCTAGAATGTAAGGTCTATTCTAGATGTTTTCCTGCTAACAGTTCACTGATTGTGTGTTTTTTATTTCTTATATCTATATTTGATCTACTTTTTCCTATTATAAGAAGAAATGCAAATATTCTCAATAGATTAGGTTAGTGCAAAATATATATTAAGAAATTAATTATAAGCAAATTGTGTGGCCCTATACAATTTTGCATATCTTTATTTTGAGGAAGACTGGCCCTGCACTAACACCTGTTGCCAATCTTCCTCTTTTTCTTTTTTCTCTCCAAAGCCCCAGTACATAGTTGTGTATCATAGCTGTAGAGTTGCAGCTCTTCTATGTGAGATGCTGCCTCAGCATGGCTTGATGAGCGGTGAGTACGTCCAAGCCCAGGATCTGAACCAGCAAACCTCAGGCCACTGAAGTGGAACTCGCGAGCGTAACCACTATGCTACAGAGCCGGCCCCAGATTTTGCATATCTTATTTAGAACTCTATCCCTAGTATCAGGAATGGTGACAGGCACTTAGCAAGACACTCAACAAATATTTCTTGAATGAATATCTTCGCAATTTATTAGATTGGATAAGCAAGAAATGATCAATCTGCTGTCTGAAGACAGACCTGGGTTAGAAATACAAATTTTGCTTATGAAAAAGAACCAGATTCAAGTCACTGGACTTGGGTTTGAAACTTATATGACACTTGGAATAGTCTGGTTAAATCCAAATTCCTAATTCTTAAAGGTGTGTAAAAATTGATAAAGGAAACCTCAACTAAAATTGAAGTCAAGAAGGCAGGTAGAGGGAACGCTCATGCCCTACCCCTCATTGTGAATTACAGACTCCAAACAGAAAGTCAATTACAGACCCCAACAGAAAGATGTCAGTTACTGACCCCAACAGGAAGAGAGGCACCTTGTACTTCCAAACAGGAAGTGCAACTACTTTACTGCTCCAGCAGGAGAAAGGAAGACTTCTTTCTTGCCCAGCAACAAGCCCAGCCAATGGAAAACACCACAGCTCAGCCAATGAGAAGTCTTGTCACCTGAACTTTTACTTTCCTCCAATGAACTTTCATTTTTCCCTTGCTGATGACTTCGTTTCTTTGTCCCACCCTCCTTACTATAAAAGCCTTCCATGTTGTGTAACCCCTTGGAGTGTCTCTCTGCTTGCCAGAGGAGATGCTGCCTGATTCATGAATCATTTAATAAAGCAAATTAGATCTTCAAATTTACTCATATGAATTTTGTTTTTTAACAGGTAGTATAGAGAGCAGTTTATCTTCTAAATAAGTGGCTATTTAGAGAGAGAAAACAGACTTACCAAAAATAAATAAAAGAAAATGTTAATTTACTTAATGCTGCCCACCAGCCAAACCTACCTAAAGGGATGGAAGATGAAGATCCCTAGGCAGGTGCAAGTTAAATGTTAAATGTACCAGGCTGGCAGAGAGGGGCTGAGGAAGGAGGGCACATTCTGCTAGTAGAGGGATGGGGGACAGAGGTTAGTGTCCCAACAACCATGGTTTACCTGAGAATTTCTGATTCAGCTCTTTGGGGCCCAATTCTACCAATAGATTTCAGTCAATGACATATACGGGAGTACATATCCTGCTACCTCAAGTTGCTCCAAAGTAATTCCTGAGAATCTTCCTGTGTGAAAGGGACTGGGATTCAGCCCATGGGTTATCCATGAACAGTTCTCTAGCATTTTATGGCTGAAAGCCAATCATATTCCCATTCATTCATTTATTCATTCAACATGTTTGAATACCTTTCACTGTTCTAAATACAAGGGATACAGCAATGAACTCAAAAAATAATAAACTTCTCTCTTGAAACTTGCATTTTAATAAGGGATGGCAGAAATTAAACAGGTTAAATAAAATATATCATGTGCTGGATAGCAATATGAGCTATGGACAAAAATAATGCAGAGAATGGGAGTTAATTGTGTGTGCATGAAGATTACAAGTTTAAGAAAGGTCGGAGGCTTGAGAATGTGGCATTTGAAGGAAGGACTGAAGGTTTAGGGAATAGGGGTGGGAGAAAAAGAGGCATAGGGAGTAGTTTAGCATGCAGGTATCTGTCGGAAGAGTGTTATGGCAGAAGACATAGTAAATTCAAATCCCTTAAGCAGGGCTGGTTTCATTGGTGTGCAATCTGTACTATTGCATAAGACCTTGTGCACAAGACCCATGCTATCTTGAAATTCTTAACAAATTGTGAACAATGGGCCCCACAACTTAAGTAGCCAATCCTGTCCTTAAGGCACTGCAGGGGAATGATAATGAGGTCCCCATGGTTAGAGAGGAGGGAGCAAGAGGGAGAACAGTAGATGTCATGGATATAGTGAGGTGACACATCTATTATGACCTTGAATGACCTGAATAATGTTTTAGCAGGATCAGTCTAACTGCTGTGTTGAAAATCGAGTGAAGGGATCAAGGGTAAAAACAGAGTGATCACTTCTAGGAGAACTATTGCAGTGAAATCTCAGAAAGACTTGATGGTAAGGTAACATCTGGTCCTAGATTTAAAGTACCATTTTATCATCCTGTTTTAATTAAGGGCTTATAGGTTTCAATGCATTTAGATGACAGTTTATGGACAAAAGAAAGAAAGCCTTGCTATAAAGTGTCATTTCCTTGTAGGATGCAGGCACAGAAAAAGGATTGTAACATGTCAATGTACCACTTATGACCTGTAATCTAAAAGTCTCATGCATATTTTAAAAAATGCCTTATAAACTACATGAAGTTATTGTGATTATTATTATAATTAGGGAGTTTGAACTAGATGATCTGTAAAGGCTCTTTCCAATTCTTATTTTCTTTGCTTTGTACATTGTCTTTTGCCATTTAATACTATCTTAAATCTGATTTCATTTTACTTATCCTGGCCCCAGACAGACTGGGTTTATTTTCAATTCACATTTAATTTTGAGGGTTGTGGAGTTGTCATAGGTTTTACATTTTTGTATATAATTATGTATATTTCATCTATTAGAATCAAATGAGATAATGTGTATGAAAATGCTTTGGAAAGCCTAAATCGCTCTATAAATGCAAGAGATTAAGTAGTGTATTAGGAAGATTATAGTTTAAATCTGTTTGAAATAATTTGTTTGAAATCTTGCTTACATTTTCCAACAATCTGAGAGAACCATATACTCATTTACTATGGCTAAAACATAGAACTTGCTTTCACTTTATAAAATTAAATTTTTGGAGAAGGATTAACTAGCAATTTTCTACATAGTGTAAAGATTGTTCTTCTGATATTGGCACTCGTAGGCTGTTTAGAATTTTCCTGCCAAATGTGCAGTTGACTTTTTTTCAGTTGGTGGGAGAGGATTAATTTTCTGTGCTCATGCATGTTTCCAGCTTTAGACTTTTATTTACAAGCAGGAAAATAAGCTTTTTCCCCCCCTAAAATGTTAAATTTAAGTACTCATTCCTTGGATCAAGTTGTTGGCAATTAAAATTTGCTTACAAATTTATCTATGTTCTTATGATCCAGACAGTGATGTAATTTTAGATATATTTCTTTAGGAAGATGGCCATCTTTGTGAAGGTCAGGTCCTCCATAATTGCTCTTGATCCCAGCCTCCAACATCAAGTATCAGCTCTTACTCAGATCTCCCCTTCCAGTCCTCCCTAAATTCCCAGATTAGGTCACATCCCTTTTCTTCCCTCCACTTTTCTCCTCCAGGACATCTGTCATGATTAAGTTGATGTATTGTTTTGTTTGTCAGTTGTGTTCCCCAAAGATTCTAAACTCAGTTGGAGTAGGGACCATGTTTGTTTATTCTCCCAATCCTATAACATTACTTGGCAAATAGGAGATACTATGCATTTGTTCATTGAATAATTTACATTAAGATACCTGCTTAAAGTGGAAATATTGTACTCAAATTTTTCAGAATAGGATAATGTGTGAAAATATTAATAGCTATGGGATGAATAGTGATAAAGTAGCAAATTTTACCTTGAGTTTATTAGAAATAAAACATAACTTTACAGTTATACTTTACTGGTTTGATTACTCAGTACTGGCTAGAGTATGCTGCACTAAAAATTTATCTCCCAAATGTTAACACATCTAGTGAGATCAGTGGGAGTAATTGTTCCAGAAATTTCCTCAGGGACCTCAGTGGAACTGAAATTCACTGTGTTGGGACACACCATCTCAAACCATGTTTTCCAGGGTCACTGCAACAGGGAAAGAGAGAGCATGGGGAACTCACAGCCACTCTTAAAAGGTCTGGACTGGAAATGACAAAAGCCACTTCTGCTCATAGACATTTGGCCAATACTTGTCACACGGCACTGCATAAATGCAGGGGTTTTGAAAGTTTTCTTTTATGCAAAGGAAAAAGAATCAAAGTAGATGTGGTGAGAACTAAAAAAATTTACTGTTAAGTAAGATTTTTATAGGAGATAATGTTTATTTCAGGTGTTAGAATGAGGAATTACATATGTGATAATAAATAGGTAAGTAGATAGCTCATTCCTATAAAGCAACAGGACTTGATCAGAGAATGTCATCTAAAAGGTAAAGCGCCTTGAATTAACTTTAGCGGTTGAGCCCTAACCATCATCTGGCAGTGACATTGCTAAATTATTTAAGATCTTCTTTCCTTCCTTTCTTCTTTGCTTCCTCCCTCCTCTCCTACTTCCTTCCCTCTCTTCCTCCCTTCCTTCCCTCATCGTTCCTTCCTTCCTTCTTCTCATTCTTTTGAATGATAAATTTGAAAACTTAAAATTTATAAACTAGCAGCGTATATCATTAGAAGGCAGAAATAAAACAGACTTTAGGATTTTTTTAGGATTTTACACTTCTTTAAGTAACTTTCACAGGTTAAAAACATGTGACGTATAGAAAAATTATGAACAAACAATACTTGATCAAATAATCCAATCACTCTGCTTTTGAAAATATTTGAAATAGAGCATGATAGTGATCATAGTGAAGGCTTGTGACCATGATTATGGGGATGGAGGGACAGTGTTACAAAGTATCCACACTATGGGAACCTAAGTGACTATTCATAGAAATGGGAACACAGATTTTTATATGGAGCCTTGCAGTGAGTCTACATAATCAATTTTGACATTTTAACTAATTTTAGAGCTTACTAACTACTTATTTTTCAATTTAATCAAATAACTTACTAATAACAAGTGTGTTTAGCCAAAGTAGTAAGTAAAACTAAGAAAAATAGTTGAACTGGTGGAACATATAGTTTTAGCTTCAAATCATATGTAAGAGACTATGACAGAAATAAATATGACCAAAAGTTGTTTCGGTTTGAAATCCCTGACCCCATTTTGGTGTAAATGTTAGAAATCTGCATATCCTGGCTCAAGTTCTCAGAGGGACGTCTTAGTGAATCAGACAAACTGACTCTTCTAGCCACTGATTCCACCACAATTACACATATACAGACTAGGCTAAGAGCCGTATTAAAATGTTCTCACATAAAACCAAAAACTGAAATCGAATATAAAATTGTATATGCATTTATGCAACAAATACATTTACCTTATAGAAATACACATTCTAGGAAACCTAGTATGGCTCATTGCCTCATCCTAATTCCTTCTCTACAGAAGGAAGCTTTACATCAAATTACAGCATGTAATGTCAAGTGAGCTTTGGCAAACTTTAGCAATACCTATTTTGCTTATTGTTTAACCATTTATTGAAGATATGGTTTATATTATGGGATGTAAGTAAATGTCTTTTGAGCTAAAGTTAATACCATATACAATATAATTGGCATCTTACTTATTTAGTTTTTTCATAGTTCTGTATGGGAAACTCTCTATAAACTGAAAATCAAATTTATTTTCATCAAATACTAATTATTAATGCCTAGGGTATAATTTATTCATTCAAGTATTTATTTAACACCTACTAAAGCCATTATTCTTTGGTTTAAATCCATGAAAAAAACCTCTGCCCGCATGGAGTGAGGGAAACAGATATTAACAATTATAAGTAATCTATATAGCATGCTAGAAAATAAGTGGCACGACAGTACTGAAATATGGATGGGACAGGTTAGGTCTCATTGAGAAGGTGCTATTTGAGCAAGAACTTGAAAGTGTTGTGACAGTAGCCGAATAATAATTTGCAGAACAGCATTCCAAGTAAAGGGCAGAAGTAGAGCAGAGGTCCACGACTGGTGTGTGTCTCCTGTGTGTGCAGAAAGCAAGAAGGCCAGTGTGGCTTGAGCCGAGTAAGAGGAGGGAGAGTGGTGAGAGTGAGGCCCGAGGGGTAACAGGAAACCAAGACGTTGACTTGTACTCTGAGTGTAATGGGAGCTTTTACAGGGTTTGAGCAGGAGAGGGACATGATCTGAGTGGTAATGAAAAGAATCACCAGCTGTTAGGTCAAGAATAAGCTGTAGGGCAGCAAGGACTGTAGGAAGGCAATCAGTTGTGAGGTGATGGTGGCTAAGAACAGAGTAACAGCAGTAGGGGTGATGAGAAGTGGTTAGATTCTGGAAATACTTTGAAAGTAGAGTCAGCAGAGTCTCCTAACAGATTTGAATGGATAGAGGGTGCAAGAGGAAAGAGAAGAGAGAGGAGAGAGGGAGAAACCTAAAAACAGAGGAGTGAATATGATTCCAAGGTTTTGGGCCCAACAGGAATGATGCAGTGGTTTGGTGAAACAGGTTTGGGTGAGGGTGACTAAGAAGAGCGAGGGTTTAGTTCTGGACGTGTTGAATTTTACTGCAGTCACATGCTCTACCACGGAGCTATACCCCCTGCTCGGACATGTTGAATTTGAGATGACTTACACGTTTATGTGGAGCGTTGAGTAGTTAGTTGGATATATGAAGCTAAAGCATTAGGAAATAGCCTTACATTCTAATAAAAGAGTATTTGGGGAAGGCAGACATTAAGAACAGTTTTAAAGGCATTTATATGATTTCAGTTCAAATAGGAAACTATTTTCCCTTCTGTCCTATATACTACATTTTATAGCTGTATATATATCCCACATCACAATTTATAGGCTTGCTGGTGGGAAAATAGCACCATCTTGTGGGTAAGCATAAACAAATTTCTTTAGAAAATCTATGTGAAAAGGCACATTTTTCTGCATTCTAAAGGAAATTAACTCTGAAATAATTCGCTACTACTTTGAAAGCTCACACACATTTCTAAGTTTATTTGTGTAAGGCTGTCTACTGGGTGCCGAAGTAACTGACAAAACCAGTGAGTCAGTCAGGCAACTGAATAATTCAAATATCAAGTCAATAAATTATCTCACAAAATCTTATAAGAACTCTGAGTAATTATGTAAATTATAATGTAAATAATTAGTAACTTTTAAAGTAGGAGATGTGGTTATTATATAGACATATACATATAATTTATTAAAGAATGTAAATTCTGCAGCCTTTGACAGATTTCTATCTAGAATTCATTAATTCACTTATTCATTCTTCAAATATCTTTAAAAACATTCTAGATATGCATAATTATACCAGGCCCAGCAAGAAACCAAAAAAATTATATAAATCAATATTTCTGTCCTGAGGAAACTTACTACCAGGTGAACTTACTACCTATTAAAATTTAAGGAACATTAAAATTCATAAATCATAGGAATAAAATAATTATTCGGTTGCTATTTGAGTCAAAATATTTGTTTAGGCTATTAGTTTCCAAATTGAGTTCATTGGTGTTGCTTCAGGTGTTCCAAAATATTTTATCAAAAGATAGAAAAGTGATTGTGTAAGAAAGTTTGCTTTGGTTGTGTAAGTGAGCATATGAAACGTATTAAAATGTTGTAGTAGGATACAAAGTTTATAACAATTTATTCTCATCTTTTCACTTTAATATACTTTTATTGTTATATTTGTATTTGCCTTGTTTAGATAATATTTATTTCATTACATACATCTAGTATAATTTTCGTAAGATGGGTATCTTTAGAAATTAAAACAAATAAACAAACAAGTGTGTAACTTACCAAGCATCATACAACTAATCCTGGCTCTTATTATTGGAAAAAATAAATCCAGGCATGATGAACCATAAATGAATGAAATATTTGCCAAGAGAAGAGTGGAAGGGGAAGGAGATGAGACTTTTGAGAATTTACCTTTTAATAAAGTTTTGATTTTGAACTGTGCAAACATTTTCCATATTTAAAGAAAGCTAAAGAGATAAACAAAGCAAATCTTAAAATTAAAAACAAATGAACATAACATATCAAATTGATAACATAACCATTAAGAAGAAAATAGATAATCTGGCCAGATTTTGAACACAGTAATTTGATTATACACATACACACACACAACTTCAAAGAAATATTGAACCTTATTTAGAAAGTTTGTTGTTGGTAATGGCATTGGTGTAGTGATTCTTAAGCAATTTCTGGTGAATTACAGGATAGAGCAAATGAAAAAATATATAGATACTGTTGTGAACAAGTATTTTGACTGTGAGAAAAAGGGAGATACAAATTTGGAATGGGGGCATTTGAGAAAGAAATCCATGGTGATGGATTTTAAGTGGAGCAATAGATGTGAACTCATTTTCATATATGTTTCATAATTTTATATATTTCATAATTATATATATATATAGTTCCTAGCTCTATCCCCAAAAAGATGTAAAAGCAATGAAATCTCAGCAGCAATGAGCACCCCCAGGCCCCAGAACTTGGTTTCTAAAAATCATGTCCATTCAAAGGATCCAGGGCAGCATAAAGAAATTAATGATCTCAAGTTTGGGGCAGAAAAAGGATAAGGTGAACCTGAAACATATTTTTGTGCTAGAAACCAAAGAAGAACTTACAGACTAATGGGGTCATGTGAAAAGGACAGAGGTGCCATTCTGGTAGACTCTCACTGTCCAAATGTGGGACAGTTTGAAAATCAAAAGAATAATGATGAATTACAGAATCATATAATCTAATAAATTAGATGAAATGATGGAATTAGAAAATCACCATTTTGTAACCATCAATTTAATAACTGATTCAGAGGCAAGGATCATTAATATATATTAAAACATTTTGTTTTAGGGTTGTTCAGGAACATGATGTTCACATGGTCAGAAAGTATCACCACAGATTACATATGAATTACAAAAGGAAAATGTTACCTTGACAATGGAAAAATCTAGTAGACATCACTTTTACCAAGTGGTTAAGCTTAGTATCATCAAACCCAAATTAGATGCCTCCTGAGATGATTCAGTAGGAAAGACACAACATCACCTAAAAATAGTATTGTGGACGTAAATATTTAACCTGAATCTAATCATAAAAAAAAAACAATTAGACAAACCTACAAGGTATTCTCTAATACAACTGGCCTAGACACCAACAAAATGTGAATGTCACAAAATATAAAATAAGAGTCATTCTAGATGAAATGAACTAAAAATTCAAGACAACTAGGTGTAATATTTTTTTTAGTTAAACTACATTGTTGAGAAACCAGGGGAGATTTTTTATGTAAGATGATTATTATTGCATTAGTGCTAAATTTCTTGGGTGTGATGATGTTATTATGGTTATGTGGGACAATATCCTTGTTCTTAGGAGATAATGGGTAAGGTATTATGATACTTAAGTAATTAGGGATAAAGTCTCATTGTGTATGCAATTTACTCTCAGATTTTTCTGGAAAACAAAACAAACCTATCTCTCTGTCTACGCCTATGTCTGTGTCTACATCTATGCTCTGTAACTCTATCTCTATATCTATACTTTTATCTACATTTATATCTGTCTATGAAGCAAATTTTTAACTAACTGGTGAATCTAGATTAAAGGCATGTGGGAGTTCTTTTGACTATTTTGTAGGTTGGAGATTTTTCAAATTAAAGAAATTAGGGGTAAAGTGTTCTCATTATATATTTTTTTTCTAAGCTGCCTCATATTTTTAAAATAGGCTATAAAAATATAGTGATAATGGAAACCAATATTCAAAAAATGTTATGTTATTTATCCAAGCTTACAAAGTTAAAACGTGATGGAGATGAAATATAAATCCAGCTGTGACTGTAAATCGTTTGCCCTTGACACATTATGATGTTGCCTTCACAGCACACCTAATTACTATCTTCGAACTAGTTTGGGGAATACTAATTCTATTCCTTTAATCTCCCGAGCAAAACTCTCTTCTGATTTTCAGTTCTGACTTTAACTGACTTTTTGACTTTATCAGTTCTCAGGGCACATTTTAGTCTGTAAAATAAGAGGTTTGAATTAAATGAAAGTTCAGGCTCCAACTAATTCTAAGATTTTAGGCTTTCATGTGTTTTAAATAATCTTCATCTCAAGTACAGAAAAATAAGATCTGATGTTATGTGTGTATATGATCTTTAAACCTGAAATACCATAAAATGCTTTCTGAATAAGCAACACATAAATTTAAATTCATTAAGGTTTAATAGTATATATGATGTGATATTCTGATTATTTGAATATTGTCATTCATATGTACTCAATCATTCAATGAATCCAAATTTTGAATCAAGCCAGAAATTTCAACTTTTGCTATATTTTTTTGAATTGGAGTTTCAAAAATGGATGAATTCTATAATTGGAGTTATAAATAGATTTTTAAATTTTTACTTAAATAATTCAATAATTTAAAAATTGTTTCTGAGTAATTTATCTATGAATGGATTTCTTTCCTCCTTCACGATTCCTAGCCTCTATCTATACCTTGCAATGAAAGTCTCATTCATTAGTAGAGGAAATTCTGAAAGCTTTTACTTTGTTTCTTTTGCTAGGATAACTATTTCCTTTGCATTAATTAAATTCAGCAAACCTGCCTTACATTCCGCCTTACTTTAACAGAGAAAGCATTGAGGAATGGTATAAGGAGGGGAAAGGTAGATATAAACAAGGAAAGATACTTAACAAATGCAACAAAGAATAGACACAAATGTTTTGGTGTAATAAATTGAGATCATTCAGAATGAGGGAAAATTTGTGGCTTCTGTAAGGGCACTATGATTTATGGCTCAAATTAAAATTGATGTAGCAAAGATTTAGAAAATAAAGTTGTTGGTTTCTACCGGGAAGTAACTAAAATGATATCTATGTATTAAAGAGGATTAATATCTATTTTAGAGATATATCTCTATATTATATTTACTGTAGATGTACTTAACAAGATACTCTATTATATTGGTCTGCCAAATATATTTAATCACATTTAATATAATTTAATACCTTTACTTGACATTTATTCAGCATCAACTACATAGCAAGCACTGTGCTGGACAAATTTATATAAAAAAATTGAAATGACCCATTAGTACAGCCATGAGGGAAAGAGATAGATTATTATCAAGCGATCTATGTTGTGGTCTTACCTTCCCCTACCCTACAGGTTCTGAGCCTCCCCATGCCTCCACCCACCACCCAGAGTTCTCTTTCTTGAAGCTGCTTGAAAGATACTGTCTGTGAAAGCAAGCCATTGCTCTCATGTTGGAGCGAAAAAGGAATTGAGATGTACTGGTTATTAAGCTTCCTCTTTCAACAGAGTGCTGTGATTTTCAGGTGTTTCATGGGAATCCTTAATTATGTGTGTTTTAATCATATGTTTAGATGGAAATGCATTTCAGACTTTTCTTGAAGGCAGTTTGCTCTTACAATTCTCGGATGGTGACCTTTATCTTGATTCAAATTTGGAAAATGTAAAGTCAAACAGTATTGCTGCTAATAATGCGGCTGCTGCTTTAGCCTACTTACTGTTTCCTAAAGTGGTCAGATTAATTTTTTAAGGGAATAGCAAAGAAAATAACACATAGAAAAATGGAAGAAACCTTGACATAGGAGAATGTCTCAGAAAAATGATGTGAATAGATTTTTTTTTTTTTTTGCTGAGGAAGATTAGCCCTGGGCCAACATCTGTGCCCATCTTCCTTTATTTTTGTATATGATGCCACCACAGCATGGCTTGACGAGTGCTGTGTAGGTCTGTGCCCAGGATCCGAACCCGTGAACCCCAGACTGCTGAAGTGGGGCTCATGAACTTAACCACTATGCCACCAGGCTGGCCCGATGAATAGATTTTTAACAATCCTAGTGGCACAATTACAGCTTGAATACTGTGACACAGCAGGTCCATTGAGCAAAATCAGGCCAATGGATTTGATCATAACTCATTTCTGGAAAGAACACAAAATGGTTGCCCTCTTCTTATTTTTCACTTACACAAGTGATTTTCATGCTATTTTCAAGTGCATAATTGCTTTACAAAGTGATTCTCTTCTGTTTCTCCACCCTCTTCTGTGGCATTCCATTCTAATGGATTAAGTTAAAAACTATCAGCTAAGTGTTCTCAAGGGGTTTCAAAGAAAACCTCACCAAAGAGCCAGAATCAAAGTGCTATCACCAGAAGTTCCTATTTGCATTTATTCACTTTCCAAGAATCTAATTGAAAAGAGAGGTTCAGGTATTAGTTGCATATTTAATGGCAAATAGTCCAAAGAAAAATAATCTAGGAACTCTTGAATGGTACAAGATGACTCTAAAATCAGTACTTAAAATATAGCTCATTTGTCTTCTCTCTGTTTCCTTCAAAGATATTGTCTCTATACCGTCTTCTGATATGGCTTTGCTTTCCAGGAGGGGGAAAATTTTCACAGTATAAGCATTTATAATCCATATCTCCTCTGCTCTCTGAGGGGGATGGATTCTGGTAGAAGAATCTCTTCCTTTGTTGTACTGAGTGGTGGATGGAGAGACAAATAATAGAATACTGGAGAAATGCTAGATAGCTCTATATCAACATGTGGATCTTGGAGAGATGGAAATTCTAGTTGGGAGAGAGATAAGGTCTGGATCCAGCATGAACTGAAAATGTGTGGTGAGAGAGAGAACATGGCAGCCATATCCCAGCCCTTTAACCTCACAGTCCGACCCAGACTCAGGGCTAATTGGGGCTGAGAGTACGTGAATAAGATAAGACTTTTGTTTATTTATCGGTCACTTGTATTTCTTCATATATGTTTATATCTCTTGTCCTGATATTTTAAAATAAGCATTTAGTCTTTTATTTTTAATCGTAGGCATTCTGTTGCCTGCTGAATAGCTCTCTCTGGATGTCTTTAGGCCCCACAAACTTACTCTGTGCAACACAATTCATTGTTTTTTGTCCACATGTGACCCTCCTCTAGTCATTCACACCTTTGCAAATAGCATCATTCACCTAGTTGTATAAGCCAAAAATTTTAAAATCTCTTTGGATCTTCCTTCTCCCTCATTCTGCCAGTCCAATTCCTGATCATCCTTCTAATTCTACCTCGTAAATCTCTTTCCATCCAATGGCCACTGTCTGACTTCAGGCTCTCATCTTATTTTACCTGGACCATTTTACTAGGTTCATATTTGGCGTCTCCACTTCAAGTGGATTGGTTGTCTATATTACTACCAGTTTTCTTTCTAAGACAAAGATCATATACCTCTCCTAACTAAACTTAGGAGATGCTACACAATCTACCTGAAATTTGCTTTACTAGACTGACCTCCAGTCTATCTTGATCACTCTTCAGCCGGACTAAACTTTTACAGTCTTTTTCATTATTTTGTACAATCTGTTCCTCAAACATGCCTACACATGTTCTCACTTCTGAGTCTTTGCACTTACCCTTCTCCTTTCTTGGATGCATTTCTCCCATGTATATATCCTGTCTACAGAGAGATTGCTGTCCTTCAGGCATCGTCTCAAATTTTCCCTATTAGAGAGGCCTTCCTTGGCCACACTGTCTAAAATAGCAATCCTCCCGATGACACTTTGTATTCCCTTACTGTTTTATTTTCCTTGGCACCTCATGGCCCTTCTCACCAACTAACATGTTACATTTTTGTTTATTAGTTCATTTTTTGTTTTCCACCGCTAGAATTTAAGCTCCTTGTTTAGTGTTGGATCCTTGCACTAAGAACAGTGCTTGCCTTATGGTAAGTGCTCAAAAAACATTGGGGAATGAATGCATGAATCAAGTTCTTTTCAGTGAGTTGAATGTGTTGCTCCCCTCTTATATGTCTGAATGACTCATTTTTTTAATCAGATCAAAATCAAGTTCATCTTCCCTAAGACACCATTTCTTCTACTAGAAAGACAATGGCTCCATCTTCAAAGTTACTACCTCACTTTGTAAATAACCGTATTTCAGTATATTGTTTATAGATGTTTTTGTATTTTATATGTTTCTCCCATTGCCTATTAGAATATAAAAAAAATTAGAGGTGATGGATCATGTACTAGGGGCTCAAAAATACTTGAATGATGGGGCCAGCCCTGTGGCATAGTGGTTGTTTGGTGCATTCCGCTTTGGCAGCCTGGGTTCACGGGTTCAGATCCTGGGCACGGACCGACACCACTCATCAACCATGCTGTGGCAGCAACCCAAGCACAAAGTAGAGGAAGATGGGCTCAGGGCGAATCTTCCTCAGCAAAAAAAAAAAAAAAAAAAAAAAACCAACTTGAATGATTAAATTAATTATTAATAGACTATAAATTAAAAACAAATACTACATATAAAGAAAAATTAAAATCATTTTTCCTCTCTTTGAAATATTCAAAGTACTTTTCTTTCTTTCCTTCTGGATAGCCAAAATCACACTTACAAGGTTACGTCTTAAAGCACAGAAATGGACAGGGGCCCTGGGCAGCCGGGCTTGGCCCGGGCTTGGCATGTCGAGCTAATCCTACAGAACACAGTGCGCTCAGTGCACAAAACCTGCCTTTCTTGACAGATCTCTACTGCAAATAAAGAGAAATTATACTGTCTTTCTAGATCTGATTGAAATCTTTTGGAACTTTAACAATTTAATCTGGATTTTGAAATTCAGCTTTTCTTCTAAATTGTTAAATTGTTCAGGAAAGCACCTTCTAAAAGATTTTAAATAACATAATTGCCTGACAATTACTTTGAATACACTGAACAATTTTCTTCCACTGAGAAGAAACTGAGTTCCTGCACACACACACACACACACACACACACACACACACAAAATCACTGAGCTGTAACACACTGGAATAATAGTTCAAAAACATAGCCAGAATTCCTTTCTTTCTCTCTGACTTGTCAAATAATCTGAATAAACTACAGTTTTTCTCTGGTTAAAATCATAGAAAAATCAATTTAATTCTCTCTGTGGTTTTATAAATCACAAAAATGGACCCTAAAAGAATGGAGTCATAAAGAATTGAAAAGTCTTCTCTAATAACTTTCTTCTTTAACTCTCAAATTAGGCCTAAACTCACATAGGCCTCTCCTCAACTCCCCATCCCAAATATTTCTGTTGGATATTTTTAGAGCTATATCTCTGGTCCCTGCTGATATCCTGGTATTACTGAGAGTTTTACTCATTCTCTAAAATTAGAAGTCCAGCTCAGCCCATGGGTTGGCATTACTATGACAATTAACTTGGATGTTTTTCAAGTCTTCTCTTAGTAGCTATTGGTGTTTATTCTCTGTTTCCAGTGTAGTAATCAGTGGCAGTGACTTATTCATTTGTCACAGTGTTTGGAGCAATTATCTTCATAAACACTTTATTGTGAAAAATTTAATTTTAGAGACAACCACTTTTCTACCTTTTTCTGTCATATGGAAATGGAATTTGATTTCCACCATTATTAAGATTTGCACTTTTGTGGCTCAAGTTCTTCTCTGCTGTCAGACTAAAAAGAAAGGTTGTCAGAATTGATTGTTGTTTGGTCTTTCATTTTCAAGCTTCCAGTAGGTAAATGGAATGATACTTAAAACTAGGTGGCATATTTTCAATTTTGGAAGTTTTTACCCTATTTATGTGATGATTCAAATTTAAAATAAGTTATAGATTTAGAAAACTGCAGTAAATTAGTTGTCGTCTCAAATAAACAGCTTTGTGGCTATTGTCATTGCATTGAATGAACTTTAAATAAAAATTATTTTTCTGATGTCATGATAATACAAGTACCAACAACAATAATAATTGATGACATTTATAAGCACTTAATATTTGTCAATGACTGTGCTACATACTTTACATGCATTATCTCAATTTATTTTAACAACTATGACATAGGACCTAGGATTCCTATTTTATGGAAAATAAATCTTGAGATTTATACAGATTATATAATTTTATCATGTTCATGTGTTTAATAAGTGATAGATTATAATTCAGACTCCATCCCATAACGGACCTTGTTATATTTATTAATAAAATGCAATTTACAATAATTGCATGCTAAATTATAATTTCAGATGTATTTGAAATAATACATCATACTTGTTGATCATAAACAAATATGAAAGAATTAGGCAGACCTATCTGAAAGGGAGAACTGAGAATGTTTAAGCACTTAATCTACGAAAATTGTGAAATT
Organism: Diceros bicornis minor; assembly: GCF_020826845.1. Classification (NCBI taxonomy): domain Eukaryota; kingdom Metazoa; phylum Chordata; class Mammalia; order Perissodactyla; family Rhinocerotidae; genus Diceros; species Diceros bicornis. The sequence goes on along the minus strand of NC_080764.1, from coordinate 35,248,148 downwards.
TTATTGTAGGCTTTCAAAAATATTAGAAAAGTGATACCATATTAAAAGCATAGATTTTTGTTATAACTTTATATTAGAAATACAATATATTGTATTTTATATCAAGACAATAGTAATAATTTTTTTTGAATCGTAAAGGGTTTTATTATGTGACTCTTTTTGTTTCATTCTTTAATGTTAAAATAATAGTAGGAGAGATGGTAACCTTTCTTTGTCTTAATATTAAATAACCTTGATTATTTTAACTCAGCAGTTATTGAAGATCCTGTTTAAGGATCAGACACTGCCAGTACTCTAATTTTACCATGTACAGGAAAACAACAATATATGTGGAAAACAAAAACATTTGGGTGAAATGAATGAATGATTTGGGTGAAATCTTTTATTAGAAGTTATTTGTATATTCAATACTGAAGATTACAGGACTATAATATATAAATCATCAAACTTAGAGATTCTTTTAGGTTCCTGCAGTTTTCAAAAACATAAAAGTCATGCTTAGTGTATAGCAAGTGAGAAGAGTTGATTCCTCAGGTTCAGCTGGAAGTGAAGCAAGAAGTATGTCTCAGCAGGTCTTGGGGAGAAACTCAAAAGTGAGTCGAGGTCCAGGAGAGTTCTAGAGACTTGGTTCTTATCTGTGAACCCTTGTTTTCTTCTCAAAAGTAGGTTTCTATTGTTCCCTACCAGATCTCCGCCACTGTGGGTAACCTGCTAAGCTACCCTCTGTTTCGGCTTTTGCTATTACTGTTTCTACAACCTAAGTGTCTCTGCTCTCTTGTTTTGTCCATGGCTTTGACTCACTCATGACTTCTCCCCCCTCAGGACATACTCAGCTTTTGAGGCCAAATAATTCTTTGTTATTGGAAGGAGGCTGTTCTGCACATTGTAGGATGCTTAGCAGCATCCCTGCCCTCTGCCCACTAGACACCATCCTTCTCCCTAAGTTATGACAACAAAAATGTCTCCAGACATTGCTAAATCTTCCCTGGGGGGCAAAATTGTCCTTGGTTTCTACCACTGACTTACACTTAAGAATTTCTCCCTATGTGTCATGTGACAGTCTCTCTCGCGCTCTCTCTCTCTCTCTCTCATATTGTCTCACAGTTAAACTCACTTCCAGAGAAATAGAGCTTCCCCAAAGGGAACAGTATGCCCAACCAGTGTCTTACATGGCCTTTCCATTAAAGTTAAATAATATCTTAGTCTTAAGCTCTTAAGGGACGTTAAATAAACCAATTTAGAGACACAATTTCCCTTTATTCTGTTACTGTTTATAAGAATTTATTTTTTTAAACTTAAAGGATCTTGTAGAAATAATATCTTTAGTGGTGAAGAAAAATTTATTTACATTTTAATGATTCCTTCATTTTCACTTCTGTTTATATTTTATCAAATCCAAGTAAAATAAAATTGACTACTTTTAATTTAAAATATAATTTTAACGTGATTTAATTTGTACGAAAGAAATTCTATCTCTCTACCACTTCTATCAGTATATATAGAGAGAGATATTATATTTGAATGGATAATTTATATTCTAGAACACCTAGGTTTAAATTCAGATTTACACTTACTAGTTGTATGATCTTGGGAATTTACTTAACCCATTTATGCCTTAGTTTTCTTATTTTTAAGTGAGGATAAAAATAATACCAACCTTATAGGGTATTTAGGATGACCAATTGAGTTAATGTTTATACAAAAAATTTTAAGTGTCTATTAAACGTACAATCAAAATAAAGAACATATCCATTATCCCCAAAAGTTCTGTACTATGTCATTATCTTGATCGTGGTGACAGTTTCATGGGTGTCTTCATATATCAAACTCATCACATTGTACATTTTAAATATGTGCAGTTTATTGTGTGTTGATTATATCTCAACAAAGCTGAAAAATTTTGTGTCCAGTAAATAAATAAAACTATATTTATAATCAGCTAATTTATTTATTAGGTTATTTATTATTAGGTTATTTCTGGATAGTGGTAGTCTGTGTGCTTTGCTTATAATTTAATTAGAGTCTTATTGAATTTAATTAAACTGTTACTCTTTTTTACATTATTTAGATTTTTTTATAATGAGTATATAAGATGAACACAAATTATTTATCATAATTTCTTAGAGGGAAGCATTTTGAATATAATGTATTCAATATTAATTTCTAATTCTTTACAATTTGTCACTCTTCTTTAGACAGGCTTCTGATATAAGATTTCTCACCTAAATCTCTGAGCACGATTATTCCATTGTTTTACATTTGACAGGTACTGATCTCAGAGATGACTTACTTTGCCATCTCTAAATATGAGTATGAAAACTCATTGCATAACTTTCCCATGTTTTATATTTCTTTCCTGTATTCGGAAACAATCCGTAGAGCAAATGAATGCTTCCCTGTATTTAACTTAATAGCATACAACAACTTCAGTGCGTTGTTGCTTCCTGTCTACGGAACACAGCTGCTACAAAGCAATTTTGGCTTAGCAGTTTTTCACATAGAGGAAGTGCTAAATTCTTAAATTTCCTCAGCTCCTCTGCATGAGACTAATTCTGTTTCCTCTATTGCTTGTTTCTTTTTATTTCCACAAGCTGTACACCAACATGACATTTTTCACTGAACTGTCTCTGGGCCAAACTTGATCAATATCTGTGGCATAATGGCGAGAACCTTCCTCTCTTCCTTTCCCCAATATGTACAATGTGATCCTTTCATACTTGAAGCTATCGGCAATCTGAAGATTTAAAAAATGAGACTATCAGTTACGGGACAAAACATTTCACCCATAATGATATGTCTACAAATAGCCTCATATATTTCAACAGTTTAATTAGTGTCTATGTTAATCACTTTTTAAAGCTGCTTTTATTTTTTTGTTACAAAACTGTACATTAGGGGCCAGCCGGTGGTGTAGCAGTTAAGTGCACATGCTTTGGTGCGGCGGCCGGAGGTTCGGATCCCGGGGCGCGCACCGTCGCACAACTTGTCAAGCCATGCTGTGGGAGACCATAAAGCAGAGGAGGATGGGCACGGATGTCAGCCCAGCGCCAAGCTTCCTCAGCAAAAGGAGGGGGAATGGCAGATGTTAGCTCAGGGCTGATCTTCCTCACACAAACAAACAAAACAAAACTGTACATTAATCATAGACATTTAGAAAATGAAAATAATTATTTTATTTAATGATTTCCACAAGGTATTGGTGAGAACAGTGGCTGTCCCAGTGCCTGCTTTTGTATATGGGCACAGGATATGGGGAACAGAGGTGCAACTGATTACAAGAGTCGACTGTTTGTTTACGAAATAAGCACAGAACAGCCTTAAATTTCTTTTCTTTTTTTTTTTGGCACCTTGGGGGCAGCTTGGAACCAGAATATCTCTACCTGATTTGACACAATTATATATATATATATATATATATTTATATATATATATATAAAAATACATATATATATATTTTTTTTTTGGTGAGGAAGATTGGCCCTGAGCTAACATCTGTGCCCATCTTCCTCTGTTTTAGATATGGGACACCACCACAGCATGGCTTGATGAGCTGTGCATAGGTCCGCAACCAGGATCTGAACCCATGAACCCTGGGCCGCCGAAGCAGAGCACCCGAACTTAACCACTATGCCACTGGGCTGGCCCCCACAATTATATTTTTATTCAAAACAAACTATTTGACCAGAGACTCCTTTTGGCAATAGCCCTGGTTCATTAGGGCATCATTTTGATTCCCTGTATAATTCTATTCCATTTCATTCCCACCTACTTCCTCAACATTCATTCTTTCTCTGATATCCTCTAATTGTGTCTCCTATTGTCTTTTAAAGATGCTTGTCAAAATTTTCACCCTGATTTTCAAAATATCTCATGAGCTCATTTCATCTGGCTTCTGCCTCTGACATGGACCTTCCACATCACTCAGATGAATTCTCACAGCTATCTGGACATGCCATGCCACTCACCATATTCAATCTTTGCTTTGTGTTACTGTTTCCATGTTTGGATGCCTTCCTTGTCCTTCTTGGATACTTCCTGGAACCTACATTTGCTTTAAAGCTCATTTCAAGTTCCATTTTCTCTATCCTCTGAGGACACATTTGTTCTCATCCTGGTCTATCTTCAAAATTAAAGTCTTAGAATTTAGTGGGAGAAGAACTTTTAGAGATCATGTAGTTCAATCTTTGGGTGAGGTCTGAAGAATTTAAGTGAACTTGTGTCAGCTGACTCGCTACTGCAGAACTGAGGTCAGAATTTACATTTCCAAATTTCAGATCACAACATGGTGCTCTTTCCTCAGTACTATGTGGTTTTGTTTTCATATTTAGTCACACACTGCTTTCAGGGATTATTTTATTGTCTCATTGCATGAGTCTTATTTCCCAGTTTGGTGGAGGCTTCTTGAAAATTAGGTTCCTACTTGTATATCCTCCAAATGCATAGCCCAGTCCAAGCCATAGAGCTGTTACATGTGCATGCTCTCTTTCTTCCTCTCTCTCTCTCTGTGTATGGTACCCTACTACAAATTATAGACTTAGCAGAGGTCTATTTTTTTTTTATTTAAGACTTTATTTTTTAGAGCAGTTTTAGGGTCACAGTAAAATTAAGAAGAAAGTGCAGGGATTTCCTTATTTCCCCCTTGCTCCCACACATGCAGTGCCTCCCTCATTCTCAACATCCCCCACCACAGTAGTGCATTTGTTACAATTGATGAACCTCCATTGATACATTATAATCACCCAAAGTCCATAGTTTACATTAGGACATTAGGGTTCACTCTTGATGAGATGTCGGTTTTTAAGAGTTCTTATCGTGAGGTCTTTGTATACTCAACATAAGCTCTGTTAAGGAATTTTATGATCCTTTGTAAGTGTTTAGTTTTGACTAAATACTAGCTCATAACAGTTTATTCGATGACTCTCTGATCTCCTCTACCTCTGCCACCCTAAATTCTTATTAATCCCGCCCATCACCTTTCTTCCATTTGCTTTCCTTGGCAGCAGGAAAGGGCAGTCATTGGCGTGTGAGAAGTACTCTCATTTCTCCACCACCAAAATAAATCTTTTTTTTTTTTTCTGAGGAAGGTTCACCTGAACTAACACCCATTGCCAATCTTTCTCGTTTTGTATGTGAGGCGCTGCTACAGTATGGACACTGACAGAGGAATGGTGCAGGTCCGCCCCCGGGAACTGAACCCAGGCCGCCGAAGCGGAGCATGCCTAACTTAACCACTAGGCCACAGGAGCTGGCCCCAAAATAAATCTTTTTGAGAGGCCACAAAGGCCAGAGCTCAGTGTAACAAAGCTTTTTGCATGTTTTTTGGCCCTACCTCCTTTTTTCCCAAGTTCATTACATAATTCTTATTAGTTTAGGCTTGTTTTTTGGTGAAATTATGGCAAGCAGTAGACACTGTGTTCATTAGATGAGGTACAGCTTTGAGGATACATATTTAGGAGTTTTGTCTCTCTCCTAACAGTCTCACTACAAATACAGAACTAAGTCTATAAGACAGAAATGTGTGTGTTTGGTGTGGGGCAGGTTGGGAAGCAGCTGCTATTAAGATAGTTGTGTGGAAACCACACGACTGAGTCATAAAATACATGACATGAAGGGAGAACAGGTTTGAACATAAGGAAGCCTTACAGTGAATTGCCCTTTCACAAGGGAGCAGTCCCTCTGGAACATCAAGTTAATAATCTAAACTATACTTTCCTATTAAAACTACTCATGCTTAAAATAAGTTGTCTTAGTCATTAATTAAATCATAAAACCACTGAATAAACTAACTGACATCTTTGTAAAATAGGGATTTAATTATAAACTTTAATCTTGGCAACGCTGCTTGAACGAAACTTAAAACTGTGACCATAAATGTGTATACTCAATAAAACGTAACCTTACCACTTATTAACAACACTTCCCTCACTTAAGGGGCTTCCTTTTCTTAAGCTCTTGGCACATTTGACCCACTCTCCAATTTATAGGTCCTTAGGAGACATATGTACTTCTTTAAATACGGAGATGACATTCAGAAGTCGCTCAAATGACTTACAACTTAAGACTTATGTGTACTCAGAATTTCAATTAGGGGAAATCAAAGAAATGTTAAGTAGCAGCATTATGCATTCCTTTTCACCTGTAATTTAATTTTTTTCCTTTTTTTTTTTTTTGCCATGAGACCATAATGTTTATTACCTTTAGCAAAAATGAATTAAAGAGAAATCTTGCTTGCCTGCTGCAATATTCCTTCACACTTAAGAACACTTGTCCTAGGGTTTTGTTTAAATTAGTGAAAGTAGGCTAACTTTGCTAATACTACTCTCCAAAGCATATAATGGCTCTTACACAATAGATTTTTTATTGCTTTTATGTTCTGACATAGATTACCTGTCAAACGAACAATTGGACAGATTGGTCCTCTTCAGCAGTCATTTAGGCTCCCAGGTGGTTGGAGGTTCTGTCATCTTCACCAAATGCTTCCAAGAATACCCTGTGGGCCACTGTCTCTGTTGGCTTGAAGGGAAATGTACACTAAGGAGAATGTGTGGTAAAGTTTTATGAACCAATCTTGGTAGTATTGTCTAAAACTCAGTCACATGGCCCCATTTAAGTTCAAGGGAGGCAGGGAGACATGGTCTGACTCTGTTTCCATAAAAAAGAGATGACCATGGATTTGGGTGAGCAGCTGGTTGTTTCTGCTATACCCATTCAAGCTCATTCAATCTCTACTGGTGCAAAAAAGAAATATTTTATCCATGGACAGATCTTAAGAAAATTTTGGCCTTCTGAAAGGAGATCCAGTTAGGTAATTTCTTGGTTTTTAATTCAAGAAAGTAGACCTGACCTCTTTCAATTCAATTGATACCCTTGATATCAAATACAACATGTATCTTCAAATAGACATAATTTACAACCGATTTTACAAAATTTGTAACCATATTTTCTTTGTTTGGAAAAAGTAAACCACCTCTATCCCCATCTAAGCCTGTCTTCTTCTATCACATTCTTTACTGACAATTTTAGGGCTAGGTCAAAAATTTAGAGTGTGTAGAACTGGCTTGAGCTTTTGGTCTCAAAACTTACCAGGTTTCCTAATGGGATATTTTAATTCTCTTTCATTTGGGAAGAGATACAGAAAAACTGAGATAAAGAGTTATACTGTTCCTGGAGTGTAAAGGAATGACGTTGGTGGAATTGGAGGCTTCCGAAGATGTCACACTAAGTTTGGTCTTATTCAGATCAATGTGGGTTTCCTAATATCAAATTATGCCAAATTCATTTTTCCCCCTCCTGTCTACTTTTTATTGTCAGTTGATTTACTGATTTGGGAAATAAAGGAATGTTAAAGCTTAAAAAAAAAGTTGCTTCTGGGCCGGCCCCGTGGCTTAGCGGTTAAGTGCGCGCCCTCCCCTGCTGGTGGCCCGGGTTCGGATCCCGGGCGTGCACCGATGCACCGCTTCTCCGGACATGCTGAGGCCGCGTCCCACGTACAGCAACTAGAAGGATGTGCAGCTATGACATACAACTATCTACTGGGGCTTTGGGGGGAAAAAATAAATAAATAAAATCTTTAAAAAAAAAAAAAAGTTGCTTCTAACAGGACAGATGGTCTACTGGCCCTGTGATGACTCCAATCAATGAGCACTTTGGAATACCACTTCTTCCCCGCTGTTGGCTCCACTTGAGGCCTTCACTCCTCCTCTTGGTGTAATTCCTAACAAGGATTCCCCAGTAGTTATGTTCTCAGTCTAGATCACCTCTCATTCTTTGCCGAACTTGCTTCTGTTAGCTACATCTGTGCACAACTCTTTTAAGAAGGTTTCTTCAGTGGGGTGAGCAGATGTCCCAATTTTCTGGGAACTGAGGGGGGCTCCTGGGGTGCAGGAATTTCAGTGCTAAAACTGGGAAAATCCCCAGCAAACCGGGAAGAGTTGGTCCTCTTATAATCTTAAGGTCTTCTAGAGTTGCCAGGTAACAACAGCAGCACAAACTATACTTCATTGTCCCTCAGCATCACTTTTGCTTACTTTGAGACAGGAAGCCTCAGCTCACTTGTTCTTGGCTCAGCAGGAAGTGGTTCCCTAATTGCGGTCCCACACCACCTGCATCAAACTGTGGGGATGATTTTATAATGCAAATCCTGGGGTTACACCAAACATCAACCCCCAAATCTCAGCAGATGGGGCCTGGAATCCCACATTTCTAATAAGTACCCTATGGTGAATTTCAGATGTACTAAAATTTAGGCTCTTTTTCCTTATGGAGTCCACTTATGGAGTGGCGAAAGACAGCCCCTTTTTCCATCCCACCGGATCAAATTTAGGTAACTATCGTGTTTGGCAAAAGCCTCACACTTCTTTTTCAACGCACTCAACTTTATTTAGGAAATAGAGGCAGTTATGCAAATAAAGCCCAAAGTTATAGCTACACACCAGGGACTTACCAAACTCCGCCCTCATGCAGGAGTGTTTTGTGTATAAGTGTAATTCCTAACATCTTTGTCCCAGTGCCCCTCCTCCGGGGCAATCATCTGACTTCCAAGCTCCCATCAGGTGCTCCTTTCTCTTGCACATTCCACAGCAGCCATTATTTCAATTCACTTGACTACGTCACATCTATATCCCTATCAAATCCTTTTGAGCGAAAGCTGCATTTTTTTTCAACTCCTGGTTCTTTTCTTTGTCCTTTCTTCTGTCTCACAGTAGTTACCCCAGTGAGAGCTGCCTCCCTCCCTGGAATCCGAGCACTGTGTGATGGTCCTCATCCTGTATCAGGCACAGTTATGTACAACTCTTCTGAAACACACTGTAGGCCTCCTTCTCCCCTTCCTTCACTGCCTCTAACCTGAGCTGTAGGTTTTTCTAGGAAGGGCTAGAGGAAGCAATGCTAACCATTAGCTCTGTCTCTAGGTTTCAACCTCTTCCTTAACTGACAGGTATTAGCTAGGACTTTTCTTTGCTGGATAGCAGGTTCTCCCCAATTTATTTTTGTTGTTTGATTTTAAGAAAAGCCTGTGGGAAGTTAACAGCCTGTTGTGGTCATAGTAGATCTGTCCACCAGATGGCACTCCTGGGTTAGTTTTGTTTTCAATTTTCATCAATGCAGTGGATTGATTTTTACACGGAAGCAAGAACAGAGAGCCATGATTTCTGTTTCACGATTTGCTTGGCTGATTACAAGGACTAAATATTTCACGTCGTTTCAGAAATTTAGGTGTGTGTTGTACTGTTGAATCTGAGATAATTATATTGTGGTATATTGGGGGGGCCCATTATAATGCAGGCAAACAGTAAGGAGCAGAGGAGCACCTCCACTGGGCTCCCCAGCTCTTTATTGCTGCATACCAGAGAATCAGAAAGACCAAAGTGCTCAAGATGGAGCTTGGGCCTTCTTGTATCTCTCACTGGGACAACTCCGTGTCTGCCTGTAGCCTCTGTTCTCTTCTGACTCACTAAACAGCACAACCACCATCTAGCACCTTTTGACTAGATCTGGCCTTCTCTCTTGACCCTCTCTATGTACACAAACCAAGTTTTAATAATGACTCTGGTTATACTTTATTATTCCAGTTCACGACTACTTAAATAGAAAATAAATTTATTTCCAGAAAAAGATATAGCCAGGATATTGGAGGAAAATGATTTTTAATTTTAAATGCCCTGCCCAAATTAGTAAAATGACATTTAGCAAGCCCCAGAACTTACAAAGGAGAAATGGCAGCCTAAAAACCCTTGAGTAATAACCACCTGCAAGTAGACCTCAAGGTATAAAAAGATAAGAGGGTCTTAAGCTGGATGACCCTATTAAGAAAGTGGTGAAAATACATGAAAATGTGTACACAGAATTGTAACAGAAAGATATTGAGGCAAATCACCAATTTTACTCAGTTCTAATCAGACTGTAGTGAGACAAATTATGAGAATAATGATGATGCAAAGGCTATCTAGAAGAAAGAAAAGGTCAACGAGATGACTTAACAAACCTAAAGTGATGCTATCTGTGGCGTTATTTAGATAATGGCAAGTCCTAGAAGGCAGAAGCCCTTGCTTACATTTCGTTTGACCCTTCCTTTGGATAGTGCTGTAAACATTTTCTGGATCTGTCTACTTGTGTCTTGAGCAAATTACTTAACCTCTATGAGCCTCATTTTTTTTCGTCTGTAAAATTGTGATCACAATATCCAGTTTTGCAAGGCTTTGGTGAAGTTTCAATTACACAATGTTTGTAAAGCATGTAAATAAAGCGTGCAGTAGGTTATCAGAACAAAATGTCTTTATTAGTGTAGTAGGATCTCAATTAGTGGGAAGCATTAATATTTTTACTATTAGTCCTCTTTAAGTAGTTGTTAATAAATAAATACATGCTGGATCACTTTGCTTTTATACCTTAACGCTCAACAAGAAAATTGCAATTTTCTTAATGTAATTTGTCTGGGAAAGGGCTCTTATTTTCACCTTTATAGAGAGGAAAAAATGATGGCAGAGCTGGGTTGGAGGCATCACTGGGACGTCAAATGAGATTTTAATACCTCAAAATAATGAGTGGAAAAAAGACAGAGAGTTCAGAAACCACAAATACAAAGTAGTGGGTTTTAATGGCCTCCAGCTTGTGGGAAAACAATTGAAAAACTGTTTTAATATATTAATAAAGTATGAGCTTACTCTTCAACCCAACTTATCCTCTGTCATGTATTAAATCTGTGAAAAACTCTTCATTTAAACTCTAACAATAAAAATAAAATATATAAAATAAAAATGTGTAAATTATACAGGCCATTCTAGATTTTCAAGTTGTTAAATGATTGAATGTCTTGACTCTGTTTCACACTGATGATGCCTTTCAACATCAACCACTGATCTCAAAGGTACTAAAACTAGACAGTTTTCTTTTAGTTTTTTTTAATTGGATGTGTTTCCACTTTAATCCAGCCTTTTGAATGTGTATGCATAGTCTGAAGCAGCTTCATAGGTTACTGTCATTTATAGGGAGTCATGTTGTCAGAGAATAAAAATGAATCAATTGGTTTCTTAATAGTCCCTCCAACAGATTTTTTCTTTTAGTTTTAAAATATTAGATATTGCCAAAGATATTTGGAAAAATGGCTTGCTGAAAGTTTTTTTCTTTGAGAGAATGAAGCTTTAGTTGAGTTGAAAGGTAGATTTATGTTAAGACTTCAAAAAAGGCTGCATGGAGAGCGTCCCAAATAAAGTAAAGTAATACTATAAAGTGTGATAGCTGAAGAGCACAGAGGTTGCAGTGCTGTGAACTTGTTTCCCTGTCTTTATTTCTGACCACTTTTATGTCTTTCAATGGCATTCTGCATTTCCACCACCCCTAAAATCAGGCAACTTGATAATGTCTGTAACTTGAGCATGAATAGTTTGTACTCAATTCCGATTGTGAAAAGATAACTCTCTATAATATAGGGTCCAGGCCTCACCTCCATGAACATGTGTTCCAAGTTGACAGCGGTATGAATGACCATTTATGGAAACAAAATTTTTTTTATCCAATTAATATGCTAAGTAAAATTTTAAAATCATTTGCTGAAGTCAAGGTAAGAGAGCACTGAAACTAGACATGTTCTAATCTTTTAAGTTTTCTGGAGGCCAGAAGTCAGCAGAATTGAAGAAAGTGCAGAAAAAACCCCTAAACTTTTTAATTGTTTTGAATGAGATTTTGAGAAGATATGAAAAATATTAGAATTGTTTGACTAGTATGGCTTAGGGGGAGCATTTCCCCAAATTTTAAACATCAGATTTAAGGCAAATAAAAGGGCATACTTAATAAAGCCAGAAAGAACATTAGGGTTTCCTTAATCCAAGAGATGGTTATAATTGTTGTTGAGTGCAAAATTAGTATCGATGTTTCTTTTTTCCTGGAAATTTTGCCAATAGCTACCAGTGATTTCTTATTCCTTATAACCCCCGTCTTAAAGGCTGGGCTACTTATAAGAATGATTGATACTGCAGAGACTTTTCTAATTTTCTTTTGAATATTAGAGGTAACACAAAAAAATCAATCTATGCACAATTATTAATGAGTACCATATTTAAATGTAAAGCCACAATTTAAATAAAAATTTAAACAAATACAAACAATAAAATACACTTGATTCTTTCTCCATACTCTTCACTTTAACAACGTCTGCTAATGTGTCTCTAATTTTTATTTCAAGTCTGAATTAAATGCTAAATTCAGCAAAGCTGGTTGAATCTTTATTTTAAATCCAAAGACCTTTAGTGTCTGGATTTATCACTTTAGACTTCAGGAAGACACTTGTAGTCCTTATTTTATTACTAATTTTCCATAGTCATCTGCTTAGAAGTAGAGAAGAAAGAAGGAAATGAAAGTAATGAAAGAATAAAAAAGAAGAAAAGAGGGCCGGCCCCTTGGCTTAGTGGTTAAGTGTGCGTACTCCACCGCCGGCAGCCTGGGTTTGCATCCCGGGCACAGACCAACGCACCGCTTCTCCGGCCATGCTGAGGCCGCGTGCCACGTACAGCAACTAGAAGGATGTGCAACTATGACATACAGCTATCTGCTGGGGCTTTGGGGAAAAAAAAAGGAGGAGGATTGGCAATAGATGTTAGCTCAGAGCCCGTCTTCCTCAGCAAAAAGAGGAGGATTAGCACGGATGTTAGCTCAGGGCTGATCTTCCTCAGAAAAAAAAAAAAAAGAAGAAGAAGAAAAGAATGAAAGAAACAGGGACAAAAGGAGGGAGAGAGAATAAAGAACACACTGAGCTCTGCTGTTTTCACCTCCTCTTCCTTTCTCACCTATTGGTATATGAGTATGGAAAGAGAGCCTTGATTAGGATCGGACACATCAATTAACAATCAGCTTACTTATCTTACACAGTAGGAAGCATCTCAACTTTAGGCTCTATGTGAGATGATTCACAAGAGTGTTGTGTAGATGAATTATAAATGCAATTAAACCATAAATACATGTAATACAAATAAATGCAGATGCTGCTGATTTGTATAAATATCCTAGTGACGTCTTTTTCTTAGTCTACATCAAATAGTCCATGAAGAAGCCTCATACCTAAGGAAGATGTTCTCTAGCAATGGCTACTTCAAATCTATCTATAAATAAATTCATGGAAATAAGATATGTCATGGGTCATATAGTGAATGCTCTTGGACAAAGAGATTGATTCAAAGGACCATCATGCCCCTCTACACCACGAGTATCATGTGGAAGAAGCATCTGTCAGGGGCCACTGTAGATATCCCTGAGTTCTTGGGTAGTAGCCAAGTTAAACTGTTGACCGTCTTCTAAATATTTTTCTCCTCAGCTCAGGTGTTCAGAAGAGAAGTTTCCAGATTAAGAAAGGCATGAGCTGCTAGAAATTCTCATCCCTTTCAGATCCAATGTCTTTTCATAACAAACATCCTAAAATTAAATTCATGCATAATATATCTCATCTACAAACATAATTTATAAATCTATAGAATACCCACTTGTAATATAAAAGACAATAAAAAGAAAGAAATAGGTGATAAAATGATATACATTTCCATATGTAAATACCCAGGCACAAGTGTACTGTTAAACTTAACAAAGTAGTTAGATGTCTTCACTTAAACACAGAACCATCATAATCAACACATAAACTACATAAACTAATACAGGGGTTTTGTTTTGGCAACTAAAATATGATAAAATCATGAATGATTTTGATCAATGTCATGATTTTCTAAAGTGATGAATAAGTCTTAAGAAAGCTCCAGAAAATATAAAAAGTACAATTTTTCCTTATTATACAGTACTTGCATTCTCGATAAGTCAATGTGTATAAAAATATTAGTTTTTATTTACAAAGTAGAGTTGGGTTCATGTAGGTGACATGCCAGTTTATAATAATCTTAGCATAAGACCACTAGGTTTCTCACAGAGGGAAAAATCAATTTTCTGATTTAGAGATTTCTCTCTTAAACCCCATCAGACAATTTATGTAATGTTGGGGGAAGGGGAGTATAACAGACATGGGAATGAAGATCACTAAATGGTAGCTCAGCTCCAGGTTTTCTCATCATCATGGCTCTCAAGTTCAAACTTAGTCTCTCACTTGGTAACACAGGTTGGTCCATTTCAGCAGCTCCTGGTCAAAGCAACGATGTTACTTAGGTCAAGTCAGTCATCCTTGAACATTATTTGTACTTTCTAAGAGCTGAATACACTATACATAATCCATAAGTAGTAGTATATCAATTTTCCGATATCAGTAGGCTACCCAACTCAAAAATTCCTGACTTAGAGAATGGAGTGGAGATTGTTGCTAACCCCAGACATATCTACCACCAATAGACAGACGGTTTGGTATAGTTGCTTAGAGTCAGACAAATCGGTTTTCAAATCTTAACCTTGCAAATTACTGAATGTCCGACATATTACTAAATCACTCTGTAGTTTCCTATCTGTACTTCGTGGGGCTGTCATAAGGATTAAACACAGCTTAATTAGTGGAAACTAACCTTCTTAATTCATCCTATTCTCTTATGAAATATCCTAGGAACAGAAATAGATAAACTCAAAGAGGATGTGATCATAAGAAACACAAGTCAGAAGGAAAAGTAAATTTTCCTGGGAGAGAAGAAGGAAAGGGAGAGTATCAGGCTGAAAAAGAGATGATAAATTAAGGCTTAACTCTACTCTCAAAATTAAGATTCTGAGCTTTTACTTGTCCAGGTAAGAAATGACTAGAACTGCTGTTGCTTATGTGAAGGAGACCAGAGGGAGGTCATTGCTCTCATCATTTATGATGTAGGTCTAATGCGCACTCCTTTTTTTTAATAATGTGCTTGAAAGGAATAAAGATATTTGCGAATACTTTTTTGTAAGACTAACATCACTGAGCATGTGGTAATATTTTGCAGGATCTAATCTGCTTATATTTCACAATTTAAAATTGACATGGACAGTAAAGAAAAAGATATTTTATAGAAATAGAAAAATAAAATCTCATGATATGATAAAAATATGTCGACATATATTTGTATGCAGAAAAAAATTGTATAAATCAAGAATCAATTCTGCCCTAACAATACAATTTGTGCTTACTAGAAAAGGGACTTCCTTTGATTAATTCATTTATTTATTTAAAAAAATTCTTAAATTCCTACTCTAGGTTAGGCCCTGTGCTAAGTGCTTGGAATCCAATGATGAATAATGTTACAGTGGCTGCCTTCAAGGAGGTAACATTCAATGCTAAGTACACTCTAGTTAGAAACAAAAATATGATGGATTTTTACATGTAGTTTATGCACATAGGTATATCTTCTCTTGCTTTTTCAGTTTTGCTTTTTGCATTATATACCATTCATGTGAGGACTAGCATAAAATTTCTTCAGTTACTAAAACACGTTAAAAAGGAAAAATAAGCAACTCACAAAAATAAAAATAATTTAAGGTGGTTTATATAAAGTTTTTTTTTTTTTTCCAGAACTAGAAAGTGAAATTGTCAAGTAATTTGTCAGGTGCAATGATCTTCAAGATGAATTTGGCACAGCAGTCTACTAATTTTTTATGGATCACTGTACGAAATAATTCCTATTTAAAGTTATGGGGAAGTTTTAGACTGTCAAATATTCTTTTTGGAGACCCCTGTTTTTAAGTGTTAGAATATCACACTGCGATGACTTATAGTGAATAAACTCTGAGGTATTTTGGTTGACCTTTACTCTGATGCTTGGAACTAATGATTCACTCTACTGGTGTAACTAGAAATTTAAAGTTTTCAAATAAAGACAAAGAATAACTCTAGTGCTTGCCTCGGAACTCACAGTAGGCTTTCTCTCACCCTCACTCCCAAAACAGAGCAGAAATTTAGATGTGACATGGTTCCTGAGAGATTTGAAATTTTCAGCTGACTAATTTTAAACGGCAAATTTAATTTTACCCTTCACTTGGATCTGAAAGAATTTCATACTGAATAACACATGGGGGACTTAATTGGAAATATACTAGAAATCATAGCTCTGGTCTCACTGAACTTTTTGGATATTTCATTCTTCAATTTCAACAAAAAGCAGTAGTTAGGAAATATCTAAGAGATAAAATTGAGATTGATATAAAAAATGTTGATTAAGTTCTAATGAAAATAGCCCACAGTATATACTTGTTTCTAGAAAAGCTACCATACATAAATCCCTGTTTCCTTCCAAAGAATCTCTACAAAGGGACTTCTTATTGCATGTCCCTAAAATGTATGATCAGGTTTCTATTGTACATAGTTATTCAACCTAACAAACAGTTATTGAAGTCTTACTATATAAAGCAGAATGCTAGGCACTGGAGTCCCCAAAATAACATGATATGGTCCTTATCCTCAATTTGGTCACAGTCTATCTGGATTTAATAAGAGGGACAGATCTATCCCTTGAAACCAATATTAAACAAGGACTTCCTCTCTATGTGGATCACATGTGAGCTACAAATGTATAATCTTTCCTTAACTGCTCTGAGAAGGCAAAGTAAAAGTTCTGCAGGCTCTAGGTGAACTATTAGGAAGACCTAGTTATTGGCATAATGAAAAAAATAGTATTTTAATTTTCTTCTGGTTCTTGGTACATGGTATTGTTTTAAAGTTATGATTACCTGTTTTCCCAGACTTTCCAGGGAACTTGCATAGCTGCACAGGTTACCCTCTGTGACACCAGAGAGCCTGAGCATCACCTATGCTATAGCCATTGGTCCTCGACCCCAACAGCACATTAAAAGAACCTGGAGTGCTTTAAAAAATACCAATGTCGAACACCCACTCCAGACGAAGTAAGTCAAAATCTCTGGGGCTAGAGCTAGGGAATCACTATGTTTGTTTTAAAATTCCCTACAGCTATTTTAATATGCAGCAGAATTGAGAAACACCACTATAGACATTTCCTACATCAAAATGAGTTTTAATCAGATCACTAATTCATTCAAAGAGTTAACTAGCTGTTGTATTACAACATGAAGACAATATGGGAACTAGGTGAGTGTTTTGTCATAATATAAATTACATTAATATTACTCTAAATATCTCATCTTCCCTCCAAACCGTGGAAGAATAGGCTCATCTCTTCAAATCCAGCTGTGTTGTGGAAACTTCAGGTCCACTTAGTCTAACGTCTCACACAATGTAGGTCTCAGATCTGTAACATGTGTGACAACATCTTGCACACTAATAGTTCTCTGCCTCACAAGCCAGCCTGTTATATTAATAGAGAGATTTAGCCATCAGAAAACTCTTCTTCCTTATGTTAAACTGAAATACTTATCTCTATAATTTCACTTATTACTCCTGTTATCAATTTTCTGGAATAATATAGACTATATCTTAATTTCATTGGGGACTCTTCAGAGAGTTGGAGACAGACATCAGAAATTCTTTGTGTCTTCTTTTCGACAGATGAAACATTCTTAGTGCTTTCAACTATTCCCTTTCAATGCCTGATGGTTTGAAAATATGGTTGCAAATTCTTTGCCACTTCATCCATCCAGAGGTGAGGCGTTTATCTGAGTGAGTCTGGATGGGCTTGTGACTTAGTGTGCCACTGTAGTGATGCTATATGAAGTCCAAGGTTAGGTCATTAAAAGCCATGCAGTTTCCTCCTTGTTCATTGGCACAGTCACTGTTGAAGCCTTGATTCACCCTGTAAGAAGTCCAATTACCCTGAGGCCGCTATGCGTAGGTGTTCTAGTCAACCTTCCCAGCTGGGCCCCACCTTCCAGCCCTCCTCATGAAGCACCCTCCCGAAAAGCTGAATCTCACTGAGTGTTCGCAGTCATTGCCACACGGAACAGAAGAAACCCCAGCCAAGCTCTGTCCAAATTCTCACTCATAAAACCGTGATATATAATAATATGATTATTGTTTTAAGCTACTTAGTTTTGAAGTACTCAGTTACTCAACAACAGACAAATAAAATGGTACGTTTATTACAAGATGTAGCTTTAATTCGTTGGGCAGCATCTTTTTACACACCCATATGAGCACAAATAATCTATAAAAAGAAAATGTTCTCATTTCTGTTTGTATGCCAATGTGCGATTTGACTCACTAGACATTTTCAGCCATAAATATAAAATATATCACTTTAGTTTTGTTGTGACAAACATTGAGAAGTGGCAAATGTTTATTTTTCTTATATTTCATGGTCTCATTAATTTACCTTTCTTTAATGTTCTGTGTTATGGACTTGAATTCTGGTTTGCAAGAACAGAAAAGAAGAAAAGGAGGGTCACAGGATTTAGGATACTTTTCTGGGCCAAATCTAAAACGTCAAAGCTCATTGTTAAGTATTATCTCAATTGACTGAAAAAGAAAATGTGATGTCTCTTGGGATTGGAAAAAATAATATTCATTAATTTTGCTCCCTTATCTTTGGTATTGATATGTAGGCCATATACAAGTGGTCATAAGAAATAAATTAAAAGTCAACTAAGTAAGTGAATAAAGAGTCTCAAATTTAGTAAATAATGTTTAAATATGAGGTGCAGCCATTTTTACAAAATATACCAAAAATATAATTATACGAGAAGTTGAATTTCACTTCCTAACTATATGCTTTAATGAATACACACACACACACGCACACACATGCACACACACTCAAAGATATTTAAAATACATAAGACAGAAAAGGAGTAATTTGCAGTAACATTTTTTTCTTATAGAAAATACAGCCTTTGATACATTTCTAATTGTACCACTAGATGGAGCTCCTTGTTGGAAAGTCATCTACCTCTTAATCCAAAGAACTGCTTGAGGAAAAAAAAATATATTGTGTTACCATTATACGTTCTTTTAGAAAAATGAAAAAATATTAAACTTTAAAATGTAAACTAAATGTCTAATAAAGTTTTCTTAAAGTTGACTATCTGGGAGTGATATTACATGTGAATATTTAAGCAAAAATGTATTTCAGAAATTTTTCAATTGTTCTTGAATGAAAAATGTGGATCAACCCTCAGAAATATAGTCTGAAAATTTTTGGTTCCACAGAACATTTGTTTCTTACCAACTCACAGATGATACTGTTACGGGTGTCCAGAGTGTATATATTTTATTCTTATAAAAATACACTTTAAAAAATTACAAATTGCAGTGAAAGACTGTAAGAAAATGAATGAGGATGTTTTATTGAGACTTCTGTTAAAAGCAGAAGCGGGTAATCAGCACAATTATGAGCAACAGGGCACTGTGTTCTCAAGAACTGAGCGGTCTTGTGGAGACACACGCGTTGATCTTTGTTCCTAGTAATTTGCGTATACTTACTGCATTTATCATGTGACCAAGAGATATCATAAAAAGTAGAACAATAAAAGGGTGTAATGAATGAAATTGGACTTTGTGGTCAAGATGCCAATACTGAGCAAACCTACACTAGTTGAGAAAATGCCTGGATCACAGAGTTACCTTCACTTGCTCAGTCAAAGAGTGTTTCCACGCCCATAATGAGTTTACAGGCCAGCAGAAAAAAAAGTCTTGTCTGGTTAACCATTTATTCATCTATTCATACATCTGTTCATCCATTCCAGCAATGGTAACATTGAGGCCCTATTGTGTGGAAGGCACTATAGTGCTTTATGAAAACTGACATGTACTATCCATTATAAATTCTATACTAGAGGTATGAATAGAGTCTGATGAAGCGGAGGAGGGACTGACAAAGGTGCTCAGATTGATAGTGAAGTGCTTCATTGAGAAGGGAATATTTGAACAGTCTCTGTAAGCATATTTTGAGATATTAGCAATAAAAGAGGTATTAAAAAGGGGGGGGAAGAATTGGGTTGCATTGACTTGAGTGTCGGTCTAAGGATAAGAGAGACTTAATAAAATGAGGTTTGAAAATGAAATATGTGTCTTAGTCATCGTGTCTTCTCTATTGAAATCCTAGCCTGGACGTAACTAGGTGGAAGATTCGATGGTGAGAGTTCTGGGATGGGAGGTCTCCTGGTTATCTCTCATTAACTTAGAAGATGTTCTTCACAAGTGCTAGAGGCTAGCTATAACCTCTAAATCTGAGACACTTTTCTCACAAAAACACAAATGTCTAAGTGTTTTATTCTTACAAACTCCCATGATATGTTCAATGATAAGATAGGAAGAGAAAAAATTTAAAATTTCATGAAAATTCTTTGGGGACCACCTCCTCGTGTCCAGACATGCCCAGTCATAGTGTATCTCCATATGGGAAGAAATGGAAAAGAGTGGGAATGTAAAGGTACTCAGCAGGAAAGCTGAATCAGGCATTTTATTGGCTTTGGGAAACTAGAGCAGAGAGCCACAGGATCAGGGACAGCTCTGCTGGTCTCTTATCAAATAGAACATGGTGATGATTTAATAAAAGAATTGAACTTACCCGTTAGAAATACCCTTGCTTTTTGTCTATTGATGGTAGGAAAAATACTGGTGTTAGAGGCTCTGGTAACAGAGATGAGCTGAGCCAGGTGCTCCCCAAGTGTACTAGGAAGACACTGTGCTCCCCCAACACACTTAGGGGGAGCTCTTGTCAGAGAGATTGGGTTTCTTAATTCCTGAATGATAAAGAATAGTCTAGATAAAATGAAGACTGGGGAAAGGGAAGTAGAAAGGAATAA